>NW_019174528.1:3014-144155 GCF_002260705.1 Seriola dumerili | reverse complement strand
GTAAAAAGATCATATTATAGTATGCCATGAAAATGTCGTAAAAAACCTCATAATATAGTATGTTATAAAAAGTCATAGTATAGTATGTCAACAAAATTTCATATTATATTATGTAAAAAAAAAAAGGTCATAGTATAGTATGCCATAAAAATGTCACAAAAATGTCAAGTATAGTATGTCAAAAAAAAGTCATAGTATCGTATGCCATAAAAATGTCACAAAAATGTCAAGTATAGTATGTCAAAAAAAGTCATAGTAGCGTATGCCATAAAAATGTCACAAAAATTTCAATTATAGTAAGTCATAAAGTGTCATAAAAATGTCATAGTATTAAAATGTCATAAAAACATCATATTATAGTATGCCATGAAATGTCGTGAAAATCTCATAGTATAGTATGTCAAAAAAAGTCATAGTAGCGTATGCCATAAAAATGTCACAAAAATTTCAATTATAGTAAGTCATAAAGTGTCATAAAAATGTCATAGTATTAAAATGTCATAAAAACATCATATTATAGTATGCCATGAAATGTCGTGAAAATCTCATAGTATAGTATGTCAAAAAAAGTCATAGTAGCGTATGCCATAAAAATGTCACAAAAATTTCAATTATAGTAAGTCATAAAGTGTCATAAAAATGTCATAGTATTAAAATGTCATAAAAACATCATATTATAGTATGCCATGAAATGTCGTGAAAATCTCATAGTATAGTATGTCAAAAAAAGTCATAGTAGCGTATGCCATAAAAATGTCACAAAAATTTCAATTATAGTAAGTCATAAAGTGTCATAAAAATGTCATAGTATTAAAATGTCATAAAAACATCATATTATAGTATGCCATGAAATGTCGTGAAAATCTCATAGTATAGTATGTCAAAAAAAGTCATAGTAGCGTATGCCATAAAAATGTCACAAAAATTTCAATTATAGTAAGTCATAAAGTGTCATAAAAATGTCATAGTATTAAAATGTCATAAAAACATCATATTATAGTATGCCATGAAATGTCGTGAAAATCTCATAGTATAGTATGTCAAAAAAAGTCATAGTAGCGTATGCCATAAAAATGTCACAAAAATTTCAATTATAGTAAGTCATAAAGTGTCATAAAAATGTCATAGTATTAAAATGTCATAAAAACATCATATTATAGTATGCCATGAAATGTCGTGAAAATCTCATAGTATAGTATGTCAAAAAAAGTCATAGTAGCGTATGCCATAAAAATGTCACAAAAATTTCAATTATAGTAAGTCATAAAGTGTCATAAAAATGTCATAGTATTAAAATGTCATAAAAACATCATATTATAGTATGCCATGAAATGTCGTGAAAATCTCATAGTATAGTATGTCAAAAAAAGTCATAGTAGCGTATGCCATAAAAATGTCACAAAAATTTCAATTATAGTAAGTCATAAAGTGTCATAAAAATGTCATAGTATTAAAATGTCATAAAAACATCATATTATAGTATGCCATGAAATGTCGTGAAAATCTCATAGTATAGTATGTCAAAAAAAGTCATAGTAGCGTATGCCATAAAAATGTCACAAAAATTTCAATTATAGTAAGTCATAAAGTGTCATAAAAATGTCATAGTATTAAAATGTCATAAAAACATCATATTATAGTATGCCATGAAATGTCGTGAAAATCTCATAGTATAGTATGTCAAAAAAATGTCATAAAAAGATCATATAATAGTATGATATATAAATGTTGTAAAAATATCATTATATAGCATGTCATAAAAATGACACAGTATAATATGTCAAAAAAATGTCATATTATATTATGTAAAAAAATGTCATAGTATAGTATGTCAAAAAAATGTCATATTATATTATGTAAAAAAATCTTACTATAATATGTCAAAAAAATGTCATATTATATTATGTAAAAAAATCTTACTATAATATGTCAAAAAAATGTCATATTATATTATGTAAAAAAATCTTACTATAATATGTCAAAAAAATGTCATATTATATTATGTAAAAAAATCTTACTATAATATGTCAAAAAAATGTCATATTATATTATGTAAAAAAATCTTACTATAATATGTCAAAAAAATGTCATATTATATTATGTAAAAAAATCTTACTATAATATGTCAAAAAAATGTCATATTATATTATGTAAAAAAATCTTACTATAATATGTCAAAAAAATGTCATATTATATTATGTAAAAAAATCTTACTATAATATGTCAAAAAAATGTCATATTATATTATGTAAAAAAATCTTACTATAATATGTCAAAAAAATGTCATATTATATTATGTAAAAAAATCTTACTATAATATGTCAAAAAAATGTCATATTATATTATGTAAAAAAATCTTACTATAATATGTCAAAAAAATGTCATATTATATTATGTAAAAAAATCTTACTATAATATGTCAAAAAAATGTCATATTATATTATGTAAAAAAATCTTACTATAATATGTCAAAAAAATGTCATATTATATTATGTAAAAAAATCTTACTATAATATGTCAAAAAAATGTCATATTATATTATGTAAAAAAATCTTACTATAATATGTCAAAAAAATGTCATATTATATTATGTAAAAAAATCTTACTATAATATGTCAAAAAAATGTCATATTATATTATGTAAAAAAATCTTACTATAATATGTCAAAAAAATGTCATATTATATTATGTAAAAAAATCTTACTATAATATGTCAAAAAAATGTCATATTATATTATGTAAAAAAATCTTACTATAATATGTCAAAAAAATGTCATATTATATTATGTAAAAAAATCTTACTATAATATGTCAAAAAAATGTCATATTATATTATGTAAAAAAATCTTACTATAATATGTCAAAAAAATGTCATATTATATTATGTAAAAAAATCTTACTATAATATGTCAAAAAAATGTCATATTATATTATGTAAAAAAATCTTACTATAATATGTCAAAAAAATGTCATATTATATTATGTAAAAAAATCTTACTATAATATGTCAAAAAAATGTCATATTATATTATGTAAAAAAATCTTACTATAATATGTCAAAAAAATGTCATATTATATTATGTAAAAAAATCTTACTATAATATGTCAAAAAAATGTCATATTATATTATGTAAAAAAATCTTACTATAATATGTCAAAAAAATGTCATATTATATTATGTAAAAAAATCTTACTATAATATGTCAAAAAAATGTCATATTATATTATGTAAAAAAATCTTACTATAATATGTCAAAAAAATGTCATATTATATTATGTAAAAAAATCTTACTATAATATGTCAAAAAAATGTCATATTATATTATGTAAAAAAATCTTACTATAATATGTCAAAAAAATGTCATATTATATTATGTAAAAAAATCTTACTATAATATGTCAAAAAAATGTCATATTATATTATGTAAAAAAATCTTACTATAATATGTCAAAAAAATGTCATATTATATTATGTAAAAAAATCTTACTATAATATGTCAAAAAAATGTCATATTATATTATGTAAAAAAATCTTACTATAATATGTCAAAAAAATGTCATATTATATTATGTAAAAAAATCTTACTATAATATGTCAAAAAAATGTCATATTATATTATGTAAAAAAATCTTACTATAATATGTCAAAAAAATGTCATATTATATTATGTAAAAAAATCTTACTATAATATGTCAAAAAAATGTCATATTATATTATGTAAAAAAATCTTACTATAATATGTCAAAAAAATGTCATATTATATTATGTAAAAAAATCTTACTATAATATGTCAAAAAAATGTCATATTATATTATGTAAAAAAATCTTACTATAATATGTCAAAAAAATGTCATATTATATTATGTAAAAAAATCTTACTATAATATGTCAAAAAAATGTCATATTATATTATGTAAAAAAATCTTACTATAATATGTCAAAAAAATGTCATATTATATTATGTAAAAAAATCTTACTATAATATGTCAAAAAAATGTCATATTATATTATGTAAAAAAATCTTACTATAATATGTCAAAAAAATGTCATATTATATTATGTAAAAAAATCTTACTATAATATGTCAAAAAAATGTCATATTATATTATGTAAAAAAATCTTACTATAATATGTCAAAAAAATGTCATATTATATTATGTAAAAAAATCTTACTATAATATGTCAAAAAAATGTCATATTATATTATGTAAAAAAATCTTACTATAATATGTCAAAAAAATGTCATATTATATTATGTAAAAAAATCTTACTATAATATGTCAAAAAAATGTCATATTATATTATGTAAAAAAATCTTACTATAATATGTCAAAAAAATGTCATATTATATTATGTAAAAAAATCTTACTATAATATGTCAAAAAAATGTCATATTATATTATGTAAAAAAATCTTACTATAATATGTCAAAAAAATGTCATATTATATTATGTAAAAAAATCTTACTATAATATGTCAAAAAAATGTCATATTATATTATGTAAAAAAATCTTACTATAATATGTCAAAAAAATGTCATATTATATTATGTAAAAAAATCTTACTATAATATGTCAAAAAAATGTCATATTATATTATGTAAAAAAATCTTACTATAATATGTCAAAAAAATGTCATATTATATTATGTAAAAAAATCTTACTATAATATGTCAAAAAAATGTCATATTATATTATGTAAAAAAATCTTACTATAATATGTCAAAAAAATGTCATATTATATTATGTAAAAAAATCTTACTATAATATGTCAAAAAAATGTCATATTATATTATGTAAAAAAATCTTACTATAATATGTCAAAAAAATGTCATATTATATTATGTAAAAAAATCTTACTATAATATGTCAAAAAAATGTCATATTATATTATGTAAAAAAATCTTACTATAATATGTCAAAAAAATGTCATATTATATTATGTAAAAAAATCTTACTATAATATGTCAAAAAAATGTCATATTATATTATGTAAAAAAATCTTACTATAATATGTCAAAAAAATGTCATATTATATTATGTAAAAAAATCTTACTATAATATGTCAAAAAAATGTCATATTATATTATGTAAAAAAATCTTACTATAATATGTCAAAAAAATGTCATATTATATTATGTAAAAAAATCTTACTATAATATGTCAAAAAAATGTCATATTATATTATGTAAAAAAATCTTACTATAATATGTCAAAAAAATGTCATATTATATTATGTAAAAAAATCTTACTATAATATGTCAAAAAAATGTCATATTATATTATGTAAAAAAATCTTACTATAATATGTCAAAAAAATGTCATATTATATTATGTAAAAAAATCTTACTATAATATGTCAAAAAAATGTCATATTATATTATGTAAAAAAATCTTACTATAATATGTCAAAAAAATGTCATATTATATTATGTAAAAAAATCTTACTATAATATGTCAAAAAAATGTCATATTATATTATGTAAAAAAATCTTACTATAATATGTCAAAAAAATGTCATATTATATTATGTAAAAAAATCTTACTATAATATGTCAAAAAAATGTCATATTATATTATGTAAAAAAATCTTACTATAATATGTCAAAAAAATGTCATATTATATTATGTAAAAAAATCTTACTATAATATGTCAAAAAAATGTCATATTATATTATGTAAAAAAATCTTACTATAATATGTCAAAAAAATGTCATATTATATTATGTAAAAAAATCTTACTATAATATGTCAAAAAAATGTCATATTATATTATGTAAAAAAATCTTACTATAATATGTCAAAAAAATGTCATATTATATTATGTAAAAAAATCTTACTATAATATGTCAAAAAAATGTCATATTATATTATGTAAAAAAATCTTACTATAATATGTCAAAAAAATGTCATATTATATTATGTAAAAAAATCTTACTATAATATGTCAAAAAAATGTCATATTATATTATGTAAAAAAATCTTACTATAATATGTCAAAAAAATGTCATATTATATTATGTAAAAAAATCTTACTATAATATGTCAAAAAAATGTCATATTATATTATGTAAAAAAATCTTACTATAATATGTCAAAAAAATGTCATATTATATTATGTAAAAAAATCTTACTATAATATGTCAAAAAAATGTCATATTATATTATGTAAAAAAATCTTACTATAATATGTCAAAAAAATGTCATATTATATTATGTAAAAAAATCTTACTATAATATGTCAAAAAAATGTCATATTATATTATGTAAAAAAATCTTACTATAATATGTCAAAAAAATGTCATATTATATTATGTAAAAAAATCTTACTATAATATGTCAAAAAAATGTCATATTATATTATGTAAAAAAATCTTACTATAATATGTCAAAAAAATGTCATATTATATTATGTAAAAAAATGTCATAGTATATTATGTAAAAAAAAAAGGTCATAGTATAGTATGCCATAAAAATGTTAAGTATAGTAAGTCATAAAGGGTTATAAAAATGTCATGATACAGCATGTCATAAAAATGTCTCAAAACTATCATCATACAGTATGTCATAAAAATGTCTTAAAACTATCATCGTATAACATGTCATAAAAATGTCATAAAAACATCATATTATAGTATGCCATGAAATGTCGTAAAAATCTCATAGTATAGTATGTTATAAAAAGTCATAGTATAGTATGTCAAATAAATGTCATAAAAATGTCAAGTATAGTAAGTCATAAAGTGTTATAAAAATGTCATGATACAGCATGTCATAAAAATGTCTTAAAACTATCATCATATAGTATGTCATAAAAATGTCTTAAAACTATCATCATATAACATGTCATAAAAATGTCATAGTTTAATATGTCATAAAAATGTCATAGTTTAGTATGTCATAAAAATGTCATAGTATAGCATGTCATAAAAATGTCTTAAAACTATCATCGTATAATATGTCATAAAAATGTCAAGTATAGTAAGTCATAAAAATGTCGTAAAAATATAGTATAGCATGTCATAAAAAAGTCGTAAAAATATCATAGTATAGTATGTCATAAAAAGTCGTAAAAGTATCATAGTACAGTATGTCAAAAAAATGTCACAGTATAATATGTCATAAAAATGTCATAGTATAGAATGTCAAAAAAAGTCATAGTATCATATGCCATAAAAATGTAGAAACATCATAGTATAGCATGTTATAAATATGTCACAGTATAATATGTCAAAAAAATGTCATATTATAATATGCCATGAAAATGTCATAAAAATGTTGAAAAAATATCATCATAAAGCATGTCATAAAAATGTCATAAAACTATCATAGTATAATATGCCATAAAAATGTCATGAAAATATAGTATTGTATGTCAAATAAAGGTCATAGTATAGCATGTCATAAAAATGTCAAGTATAGTAAGCCATAAAAATGTTGTAAAAACATAGTATAGCATGTCGTAAAAAAGTCGTAAAAATATCATCGTATAGTATGTCATAAAAATTCGTAAAAGTATCATAGCATAGTATGTCATAAAAAGTCATAGTATAGTATGCCATAAAAAGGTCATAAAAATATCTTAGTGTAGTATGTCAAAAAATATCATAGTATAGTATGCCATAAAAATGTCATAAAAATATCTTAGTGTGGTATGTCAAAAAATGTCATAGTATAGTATGCCATAAAAATGTCTCGTATAGTATGTCATAAAAACATCATAAAATGTCATAGTTTATTATGTCATAAAATGATCATCAAAATGTCATTGTATAATATCTCATAAAAATGTCATAGTATAGTATGCCATAAAAATGTCGAAAAATATCTTAGTATAGTACGTCATAAAAATTCCAGAATGTCATTATTTGGTATTTTTATGACATACTATACTATAACATTTTTATGACATTTATCTAACTTAATATACTATGACATTTTTATTTATTTCAATTCAATTTTATCTGTATAGCACCAACTAATAATATACATCATCTCAAGGCACTGTACAGGGTAAGGTCAAGACATTGCTTTAATATAGAGATAAAAACAGTTCCCACAAAGAGCAAGAGCAAGCATTTGGTGACAGGGGGGAGGAAAAACTCCCTTTCAATAGGAAGACTTTACATTACATAATTACATCAGTACTCAGTAGTCCTTAATACATTCTTACATCAGTGTTTACTAGTCATTACTACATTATTACATCAGTTCTGTTCATTGCGGGTCTGACCACACCCATCTTTAAACTCTTCAATTTGATCTTAACTACACATGATTAGAGCAAGTGATAGAAGTACAGATGTATCAACTTTTCCGGGACATATGACACTTAATACAAGAGACGATGACATCATGATGAACCATAATAAAATCATCCACATGTGAACTAGATCAACCATGTCTCATGATCTTTATACACAGTGTCATCAAGCTCCAACAGAAAAAAAACAAGCTAGGTAATGAACCTTGAGTTAAGAGTTGAGTTTATCGAAGCCTGACACAGTAGTTAGTAAAGAGCTCGGCCTATGTTGTCACCGTGGCAACACTAAGCCTTGTCTCACTCAGTCACATCCTGGTGGACCCCTGCAGGATGTTTCTGATTTCAGGTCAGATCTGATCAGATTATTTGTCCCTCTGATCTTAAAGGGCCTCAGTTAAAGACCAGAGGGTTTCACACAGAGCTGCTGGATAAAGAGTCTGAGCCAAATAATTCTTCACTTTGCTGTAGAACATTAGACATGACACACAGAGAATAATGAGGGCTGCTCACACACACGTTCTCTGGACCGTGAGAAACATGTTCTTCAGCTGCACCATGTTTGTGTGGCTCACAGTGAACTGATCACATGACTGAACGTCTGAACAACAGTCTGTAGGAAACACAACTCCTCTTCTTCACCTCTCGCCTCTTTTTCATTATAATCTGAGTGAAGTATGCCCCCCCTCCCGTGGAGACGCTGCTCCAGATAGATAGATGGGACTGTGTGAAGAGGAGATGCCCAAGAAAACACTGAGACCACTGAGACCCCCCCCCCCCCCCCCCAGCTCCCAATCAGAAAATCTCATTAAAAACCCTGCAAGCTCACACGGGCTGGCACTTACAGCCAATCGAGCTGTTTTCATTATTCACTGCATTCCTCTTAGCGCTCTCCAAGGAGATGGGAAAGAAAGGAATCTGCAATGGAAAGACTTTTAAAAAGGGTTTCCATTCTGCAGACAGACACAGTAAATCAGGAGATGTCAGGTTCACCTTAAAAGTCTGTCTGAGACATTTTCTCTGTTCATCTGCACAAATGTTTAAAGGTTTCAGGCTGAAAACTGTAAGAGAGAGAGAGGTGTAATGCTTCTAGATTTACACATATTTGATCCTAAACTTTGACCTATTGGTGGCACAATGAAGTTAAGGGATCACCATTGTGAGGGGACCATGATTGTCTGTTCCAAATTGCATGGTAGTCCATCCAATAGTTGTTGAGACATTACCCTCTTGAACGTCACTATGCTGGAGGAAATATCAGAGGATCACCGCAGTTAATGGATTGGTATTTATATTATATTTTATTATATTATACTTGAAGATAATAGATTGATTGACTTATCCATTTAGATACTAACTATACCAAGATGTCAGTACATCTAAATTTATATTTTTCAATTACAAATGACAGCCAGGAAAAAACAATATTTTGTGTTAGCTTTAGCCAAAGCTATCCATCACTAGCTCAGCACCTAGCTCTCACCTGATATGTGTGTCTTGGTTTAGCTGTTGTAGGCAGTAATTAAGTATTTCAGGACATGTTGTGGCTCTAAACTAGTGAAAAGAAGCTTTTGGCTGAAGTTCATGCTTCGGACCTGGAGAGACTTGTGGTGAATCAATAAGTTATTTCAGTCCTGGCAGCTCGAACATCCACCAGGTCCAGAACTCTCTGTCCTGGACTCTTCAGCTTCAGAGTGTCTGTCTCCAGGGGCATCGGGCCAAACGTCTCATTAACAACTGTCTCTGGTTCACCACAGTCCACAGCTGCACAAGCTGCAGAGATGGAGCTGAGGCTGCACTTTGTTCAATCCCCTGGAGCTGTCGTCTCCTCGCTCCTCGATGAGAAACTGTCTGGTCCAGAAACAGCAAACAGGTGTTGGACTGAGTCAGCTGTTCACCTGTCTGTCAGAGAATTAACAGGGAAAGGTCGTCACAGAGAGAATGTGCAAAAACAACCCGCAACAGGAGCACAGAGCCAAGCATATATACACATACATATATACACATACATATGTATATATATATATATATATATACATATACATATGTAGGGAGAGAGAGAGAGAGAGAGAGAGAGAGAGAGAGAGAGAGAGAGAGAGAGAGAGAGAGAGAGTTGGAGAGTCTATGTCAGTTCCTTGATTTACCACAATCATTTCCTCTAAAGTATTTGCAGGCTCTGAAATTACAGCTTTGTAGCTTGGTGGGGTCTCCTCCTCTGAACAGAACCTCCTCCTCCTCTGAACAGAACCTCCTCCTCCTCTGAACAGAACCTCCTCCTCTGAATAGATCTTAGGGAGAGGAGCAGCCGAGCTTTGCCTCATGGTTCATTAACTCTTCGGATGGTTTCTTCATTTTCTTCATCTGTTTCCACTGAAGGATTCTGGACGAGTAGATTTTCAACGTCTGACTAAAACCCCATTGAAACTCAAAATAACACAGATCTACTTCCTATTTACATTTAATTACATTTGATCGTGTTCCTGCTGTGGTTGGTTAAAGTAGAAAAACCACAGTGTAGAAAAATGAATGGATTACCTCATGGGAGAGTCAGGGGTCAGGGGCTCCTGAGCCACAGCCTCTGTTTGAAATGATTGTTTCTTATTTGAAAGTCATAAAACATAAAATAAAGAGACACAAAATGGAGATCAAAAACAAGCAGTAAGAAACACAAAACATCCACAAAGAGACAAAAATGATTCATGACTGACACAAGAGAAATAGATCTAGAAACCACAAGGTCTGGGGAAATTCAGAACATTTGACCTTTAAAAAGAGTCGCTCGTATATTTAACTCTTAACTGTCTTATAATAATCTGTCTTTAAGAGAAAATATAATCTTTTTTTCCAGAAGCTCATTTGTAGCTCCATTGTTAGCATTTAGCTCTCGCTCGGCTGCATGTTTCAGTCACAATCACTCTGCATTAAATATGAGCAGCTCAGGAATAAGCTAATGACCCTCGGGGCTGAAATGGATTAAGTGTTGTCAGAGACTAAAAAGGTCTTTTACACTCAGACAGACTCCGTATAGATTATATATACAGTAGATTAATGTGCTGCGTTCAGGTCTGGGACAGTAATTTATGGCAGCCATTTGAAGTGAGCCAGCAGAGTCTAAAGGACCAGAGCCGTCTGCAGAGGGATTAGACTGGAGTCATGTGGGTATGTGGGTGTTAATATTTATTTTATTTTCAGTATTTTATCATCTGCTTTTGTCTCTGAATTCCACTCAAAAACAAAACAGCTGCAGTTTGTTCCACAGTAAAAATATTAGACAAAATAAAACTAATTTTAACTCCTTTTGTTCTACAGATCTGAGTCTCATTAACCATCAAACACTAATTTATTTTAAATTTGCCTTGTGAGACATTTTAAACCAAAGACTTTATACTCACCTGTAGTGGAGGAAGTATTGCTACCATAAATCAAAGTCCTACATTCATAATTTCACTTCACTATAAACACCAAAGTTTTAGCAGCAACATGTTCTTATAGTATTAAAACTGACTCAATTAAAATGATTTGAAGTTCTAATGAGGCAACAGAATGTTCCCTGTAACAGAGTTATATTATTATTACTAATTAACGTGTACGCTCACTAATGTTTCAGCTGGATGAGGTGGAATAATAACAACTAAATATATACAGCATATTTCATTAATGTTGCTTGTATAATTGTGATGGTAGAAGTATAGAGTACCACAAAATATACAAGTACCTAAAACATGAACTCATGCACAAAACATTTACTTCAGTAACTGTAGTTAGTTACTGCTCACAAACACTGAAACATGAGGAGCTGGTACCTTCAGGCTGGATGCTGTTTTTCTATCAGTGCGATGCTGAAACCTGGTGGTCAAATTGAGGAAGGATGTCAGCAGCTGAAAGCTGTCAAGTACAATGACTTTAAAGAGCTGAGCAGTTTCATGTTGGTTTACAGGGTGAAAAGCAGGATTTCATCCGTTGTCAACAACAACGTGATTATCCACATGACGATGTCTGAACCACATTTATCTGTTTTTCTCCAAGAAATAGAAAAAGCTGCTCATTCTCACATTTGAGAAACAACAAACACTTAATACTCAAAATAGATGCAGATTAATTTACTGTAACGATAATAAAAATATCAGCTAGTTAAAATATGGTTATTTCCATGTGTTTATACAGAATGAGGTCAAGAAGGGAATTTTGTGTATATTAAAAAAGACTGAACAATCAATCACACGTTCACTACAATGACTTTTCCTCAAACAGAACGGGACAGAGCTCAACATGTTCATGACATTATTTATTTGAAGCTACTGCTCCTCTGAAGAAAACAAATCACTGCTGATAAAAAGGTGCCAGATTCACAAATGTTGTACCTGGAGGGAAACTATATCACATACATATTGATTAAACCTGGTCAGCTTTGTCCTGTGACGGACACAAAGCTGCTGTTGAGGCCGGGTCACGAACAGTGGACGCCATGTAGACAGGCACAGGTACAGACAGAGGCACAGGGAGGGAGGGGCTTCTGTCGCTCAGCTGACTCAACACTTCCTCTGACTCTTCAAGTGCGAGTCGATAAAAAGGTAAAACAGAAAAAGTCACATCTCACTCGTTATTCGTCTTCTTCCTTGAAGGCATTTTCTTTCTACGAGGCGCACAGATGGTAAAAATAATAATTATTATAATATCTCCATAATATATAGAGAAGTTCACTGTTCCAAGAAAAAACCAAATGACAGCATGAACGTCCTTTCATTGCACTTCATTGTGTTTTAAAGAAAATAAAGTTGTCAGTTTCAGGTTTGAGTTCATCTTCAGTTGTTGAACTGATGCAAACGAGCTCAGAGTTTAATAGTTATCTGTGAACCTCTGCAAAAATACACAAGGACATGAACATGGAGAATCAAAACATCTGTTTGTCAGAGCTCCACAGAGGAGACAGGAAGCAGCTCGGCCGTCCCTGGTGCAGGGTAACCAGAGGACAGTGAGTGACTCAGACTCAGAACTCGTGACTGTACATAATTAAACATAATTAAACATAAGAACATAAAGAAATGGACAGCAGTGAACATTAATGGCTTTTCCCTTTGAAGCCAGGAGATCTGCCTGGTCAGTTTAAAGTGTCCTGGTGGGGGTGGGGTGTTGGGGTGGGTCCTTGTGTAGTGTAGTTCACAGGGTCAGTGGGAAATGTCTCTGATGGTCACACAGGACATTAGTAGAGGGCTGACGAGGAGCCATGGTGAGACAGGTCAGGATGATCTATGAGGAGCTCTCTGGGGGGGCGACTCTTTGGCGTGCGGCAGTCTTGGGCCGATTTCGAGTTGCGGCGTTCGCTGTACGTTCAGTCTTGGTTTCGGACGGCTGGGTTTCGGCCTGGGGGGTTCCAGCGTCCCCAACAAGTTCACGCAGGAACTTGAACTTGGACAGGAAGAGCTGCCAGACTACGTACCACCCTGAGGGGGAAAGGAGGGAAACGGTCAGGCTTCATAAAGGAACTGTTGAAACCAGCTTCATTTATTAGATCCAGAGACATTCAGAGCTGCGCATGTGTTTACCTGAGAGATAAAACCCACCAACCTTTGAGAAACACAGACAACACTTACTCACTACTGATTTCAAGGAATTTCAAAAACTGTACAATTTCCAAAATAGTTACTGATTCATTTTCTGTCAATCACCAATTGATCAATCAACTCATCATTGCAGGTCTACACTGCACAGTAATTCATATTTTTAATCCAATCCCAAAGTGTAACTGTCTCCTAATCCAAACTAAAACAGTAGCTACAAATGACACATTCTTACTCAATTGGTACAAGTTAAACTAAAACGAAACACAATATTTGTCAATATTAATGTTGCTTTTATATTTTCATACAAAATGAGAGAAGGAGATACGTAATTGTACATGTCAGCTGCAATGATTAATTGATTAGTCAATAGACAGAAAATAAATCAGCAACTATTTTTATTCAGATTTATCGTTTTCCAAACATTTGCTGGTAAAAGCTTCTCAAAAGTGACGATTAGCTGCTTTTCTTTGTCTTATCTGATTGTAAACTGAATATTTTTGTTTCTTGATCAAATTAAATTAAATTTGAATACATTAGTTTGGAATTTGGGAGATTATAACATGTTTCACTATATTCTGACATTTTAAAGACAAAGTTATTAACTGATTAATCAAGAAAATAAGTGGCAGATTGACAATGAAAATAATCATTAGTTGCAGCCTAACCCTAACCAAGTGCTAAATCTTATTTTTTTTTCTCACAGAGGGACAGAAGAGTCTTATAGCATTGTACAGAAAACAGCTGCTTTACTAATTGTAATGTGTATAATGTAATTTTAAAGTAATTAGCACCAACATTTAACATTTAACCGTTTTTCTGGGTACAGGAGCTATTTCGCCCCACGTATTTATTTTTATTATCTTTCTCTTTGTGACTTATTGGATTAAATTGCGGAAAGTATTTCTTTTCTCATTTATGAAAAAATTCAATGATTAAATAGAGCTATTGTATATATTAGTTTTGTGTTGGTTGTTGTGCATGGTAGGGGTTGTATTGTGTTTTGTGAGTATGAATGATATGGATGTGTATTGATGTATCTGTTGTTACTGAAGTATTGTTTATGAATTTAAGGGGACCCCAGGAAGAGGAGCCATTGTTATAGCACAGTAACTAATGGGGATCTAACTGAATAAATAAAAAGAATTTCCCTGCTCCACTTGCACCTGATCACCTGGATCAGATGAGTGAGGTAAAAGCTGATCAGGTGTAGACAGAGGAGGGAGGGGAGCTGAGGCTGAAAACATTTTTCATGACATAACATTTTAAAGTGAAAATACAGCACCTCATAAAGATTTAATGCAGTTTAGATTCTTATCTATCACAGTATGCCTTCACTCTGCAGCATTAAACAATGAGCCAAACATGAAGAAGCATCTTCACAGGTGAGAGGAACAAGGAGCAAAGTTAACGGATAAATAAAAACTGTCATGACACTGTTTTCAAATAAATCCTCACTTTACTTTTAGTGCCTAAACGCTTTGTCAGTCTGGACAGAGGACACATGACACATGATGGTGGACTAACAGAAACCTTCTCCTCAGGGTCTGAAGATTAGTGACTGTCTGTAGAGGAGGCACAGAGGAGCAGCCATGATGATCTGACTTCTCATGACTAAAATAGAAACTCTTAACTGAAATCTAAACCAGTCACAGACTGTCAGTCCAGTCTGACACGAGGAAACATTAAAGGAGCAGTTCCACATTTAGGAGGAAACTGTTTCTCTGAGTCCGCCTTCAGTTCATGTCTTTGTTACTGCTGCCTCTTATTAGCAGCTGCTGAAGCTCCGTCAATCCATGAGTCACAGACAGATTACAGACAGATGAGTCATCGATGAAATTTGTTGTCTCTAAACTCACCAAACAGCATGAAGAGCAGCGCACACACCAGAGTGGCCACAATGACCAGCAGCGTGAGCCCGACACTCTGCCACATCTTAGCTTGAGTTCTGACGACAGAGACACCAGCATTAACGGCGGGAGGACGGTGTTGTTCTGCTTCACACAGTCACACAAAGAACAGTTTCCCACCCGGCAGCTGAGTTACAGAACCAGCCGCGACCAGGGAGAGAGAAACAAACAGCAGCACATCGCAAACTCACACCAGCGTGTCTGCTAGCGTGTAACTAGCTAGTTAGTTAGCTAGCGGGTTGACGACCGGAGCCGCAGTAGTTTCACAGACGGTCCCCTGTAGCATTAGCTTACGTTAGCTAACGTTAGCCGGTCACAGCAGGTTAAAGTCCTTCTTCTACGAGCTACATCACTGCGACATGTAACAGTTAGCTCTCACTGGCGACACAGCACAACACGATCTGGGTTAACACAACAAAGTCAGCGTCATGAAGCCGACTCAGACTGCGACTGCGCAGAGTACAGCTGACTTCTGGGTAATGTAGTTGATTTCAAATTTCAGCTTTTTTTTCAAATGCTTTATTATTCAAAAACATTTTCCATCTTACCAAAACAAATAAACATTGAAATGGAGTAAAATATGAACAATACATACAAATAAAATAAACACAATAAAAGGAAATAAATGCAACATATAAATAAGGATGATGAAACAAAAACAATAAAAGTATTTCAAAACAACAGAGGGACAAATTTAATCTTGAATTTAGTTTTACCTGGTGCCTCTCTGTTACAGAAATAGTTTGTTGATGCAAACAAATATTTCACATTTCACATAAATTAATAAAAGTCAGAGACATTGTTGTTACTATGAAAAACAAAATGTGTTCAGAAAAAGAAATGAGGTCTGCACCAAACCTTCAAAGTAACAGCTGTTAAAACCAAATGATAATGATTCTATTTCAAATCGGCAAAATGTGCATAAATGAGGAATATCAATATATTTAGCTGTGAAATAATGTTTCTGTTTTCCACTTTATTTTATATTGAAATTCCCACATTTCATTTTTTTTTCATGTTAAATTTCTTTTCTTCTTCTTTTATCTTTTTTTTGTTTTTGAACAAAATGTCATTTCTTCATCAGTCCAGCAGGAGGAGTCATCATCAAACCTTTGAGTTACATGTTTTCCAACGGCAGCTCATGATGTCACATTTGCTGCCTTATACTTAGTTTCCATGTTAACAAAGCTGCTGAGGCATAATGGGAAGGCAGAGGAGTTTGTGACATGACGTAGACTCAGTGTTCACCTCCACCTGTCTGTCACTGTCTGTATCTGTAGAAACAGCGGGTCCTGGCGTGTTGTATGTATCCTCCCATTTGTCCCAGCCTCAGTATTTGCATATTAAGGTGCAGAGAGAACATGAGTCATGCTGCAAGATGGAATTTAAAACATGTGCGAGGTGAAGAGTGAGTCCAGCCATGTAACTGAGACACTCTGACTCTGTTGTCTCTTCTAGTTTATCACTCTCATGTCTGATAATGTTGCTGTGGAACTGTTTGTTCACACATCGACTTCAAAAGTGTCAAAGTTGTGTTTGCAGCTTACAGAAGTATTACAGTTCAGCTGTGTCAGTATAAAAATATTAATTGGATTGAATGATCCTTTACAGAGTGTCTTCTTCTTATATAGGCCTATTCTATATTACTGGAAAATAATTACTGATATATTAACACGCAG
The DNA here is from genome assembly GCF_002260705.1 of Seriola dumerili. Taxonomy (NCBI): domain Eukaryota; kingdom Metazoa; phylum Chordata; class Actinopteri; order Carangiformes; family Carangidae; genus Seriola; species Seriola dumerili. The sequence continues at coordinate 126,748 of NW_019174528.1, read as the reverse complement.
CAGCTTTTTAATGTTACAGCAGGTTGAGGTGGATTTTATTTATTTATTGCACACTGTAACTCATAGTGATACATCAGTGATATGTGAATAAATGTACTTGGTTTCCACCACTGATAAAATCACATGGAATCATAATATATTTTTACATATACACGTACATATAATACATGTTCGTAGCATGTTAAAAGTTCATTGCCCTCTTTTATCAATCAGTTATTACTATTTATTAATAGTTTTATTTCATGTTTGACTGTTATTTTAAACACTAAAAAATTTATTTTATCTGATGTTATTTACACTGTGTTGAAATTAGACAGGAAGACATTATGAGTCGTGTGTGTGTGTGTGTGTGTGTGTGTGTGTGTGTGTGTTATCTTATTCAACATCAATACACCGCAGTGTCAGCAGGGAAAGTACAGTTAGAGCAGATCAATGGAAAACTGTTTCCATCGATGAGTCATAAACACTTCAGTCAGAGGTTTTTTCCCTCCAGCAGCTTGTTGCTGTTTGTTCAGTGTAACATTATCTGATTATTAAATTCAACATGTGCCTCAAACACTGTGGATGGACGTCAGTTTTACGTTCTAAAACCATTAAAAAATGCTGCTACACTGTCTCATTTAAATCTAAACTGAAATCTTTCCTTTTTAGCCACGCTTTCCAATCCTGAAACTACAGAAGTGCTCCTCGTCTCTTAGACCAAGCTCCATTGCTTTGTTTGTCTCTGTGTATATGAATGGAGATGAGACTGAAACGTTTAGTTCTGCTGCAGAAGAAAGAATGTGGCTTGGTGGAGAACAAGTTGTAACAGCTCATGTTTGTTTTAATCTGCTCCAGCTGTGACCTGTGGACTGTGATCAGATATATAAATATATATAAATACTCCACCTGTCTGCATCTGGTCACTGATTAAATTATTAACTCTACTTTTACTAACTGTTCTTACATTTAAATGACCTGTGCTTCACTAGAGACTAAAGAGCCAGCTCCACACAGTAAAGAACAAGGCATTAGTAACAACGATCTATTTATATATAATAGGCTACATAATGTTTTTTATCAGAAATAAAAAACTTAAATCATATTAAATATATGTTTTCGACTGTTGGTTGAAAAACAATTTAGGAAATGGTAATTTGTGTTTTTCACTATTATCTGACATTTTGTAAAAAAACAAACCATTAATCAAATAATGAAGAAATAACTGGCAAATTATAAAATAATAAATAATGTCTAGTATCTGTCTCAGCTCAGAGACACAAAACAAGCTTCAGGTATGAAAATCACTTTCTGTGTCTGGTTAATAATACAAAGGGTTTAGTGTGTGTGTGTGTGTGTGTGTGTGTGTGTGTGTGTGTGTGTGTGTGTCAGGAGGGCTGAGCAATATGAACAAACTATTATTATAACAAATGCAAAAGCATTAAATTAAATAAACATAACTGGGAATATAAAACATTATAAGCTTGTTTTTGGTTTCAAATCTCGTCTGTGAGATTAATCATTTTATTTAATGTTATTAATTGTGCATTACAATAACAAACCTTTATTATTATTTCATCATGACACATTAATTGAATGGTTGGTCCAGGTTAATTATGACCCCAGCCAACGCTGTATCTGGCTGTGAGAGTGTAAATGGTGACAGTGCCAATATGACACAGAAAGACATTTATACATTCATCTGATCCATGTCACTTTATTCAATCAGTGATCACTTTAATAGGTACAACTGGACAATCTAACACAATAACAGCTATAGTATCTATTATTACAGAACTCATAATGTTCAAATGTTTTTGTGTAAATTCAATTATATTTATTTCTGAGCTCAGAGTTAGAAAAGGTGTTGTAATTAATATTAAACATGTAATTAAGTAACACCTCTATGACTCATCATCATTAGTTGTATTAGACTGTACAGGTGAACCTACCTCAGTGAACACTGACTGTTAACCCTTTAACCTCAAGTGACATGAACTCAACTTTTCTTTTTACATTTTTTAATAAAAGATACAATTTGTATCAACTGATTTTTGCCTCTTATTTGACCCAGTTCACTGAAGCAACATTCAAATACAATTTATAACAAGGTGGATACCACAATACAAAACACACAAACTCAAGTTTATCACAGTTTCTCTTCAGTCTTCTCACTGCAAGACTGGGTTCAGACTGGACCGGTCTAATGTCTGGACCGGTCTCATCTCAGAGACCGGTTCTGACCCTGCAGCATGAGGATCTCAGCGACGAGCATCTGTGGATCCATCATGTGAGGAAACATGTCCATGGCCGTGTCGACCAGGTGTGCACTGAAGATGGCGAGGAGCTTCTTTCGGACCACCTCTCTCTCCTCCCTGCTGGGACTCGGTTCCCACTGTGAGCGCTCCCCCGGCTGGCTGCGGACTGCTGGACGTCGCCCCCCGAACGGATCCGACCAGAACATCTGCTGCTGGCATTCGTGGACTCTGCTGTGCTGGAAGTCTGTCGGCTGGCTGTAGGCAGGCACACTGAGCGGGTACAGCCCGTAGCCCTGGTACTGAGGGGGGCCGTAGGGGACCATGTCAGGGCTGAGGCTGCTGACCGGCTCGATGCTGTGAGGCTGGTTGTGGTGCTGGAAAGCTGGTAAAGGAGGACCATGTGAGCAGCAGCTGCAGGGGGCGCTTGTTGGGGGGCAGTACTGGGGTCGGGCACTGTGGTTCCGCTGGCAGCTCCTGAACGTCGGCCTGTACTGATGATCACACTGGTTCCACGCAGCCTCCTTTAGCTGACTGTCTATGGAGCCTAGACCCGAGTCCAGCTGCTCCTGAGAGCCGCCACCCTGCCCGGAGCTGTGGTTACAGGACGAGTGCTGGCTGGGCTTCTCCTTCCTCGATGTGGTCCTCCTGCTGGAGCGCTGACTTGGCTTCACCTGAGCTACATGTTCATGTTTATGATCCTTCTTCACGGAGCCGCTCTCATGTCCCAGAGTCAGTTTCTTGGCCATGTCCTCCACCAGCAGGAGGCTCTGTCCGGGCTGAGGACTGGAGCGAGCTGAAGGTTGTTTCTGAGCAGGTGAAGGGTGTTTGGTGTTTTCACGAAGCTCGTCAGCTACTGAGCGACTCGACTGTTTGGCTCGTTCAGGGTGGTGGAATTTACATTTGACTCCATACGTACATTTCTTTCCTGAAAGAAGAACACTCAGTTTACGGCTGTTACTTGTAATCTAACCCTAACCATAATAGCTGTTAGCTGTTAGCTAACCCTACTACAATATCAGATTCCTCATCTTAAAGCATCACAGCAGTTGTTTGGTTTGGTTTGGTTTGGTTTGGTTTGATTCACTACAAATATTATCACAGTTAACTAACTGCTAATGTAGCTGTGCTTTAACAAGACATTGGAGCTTTTAGCTCAAGGCTAATGTCAGCATGCTAACATGCTATAATGTTTACAATGTTCAACATGTTAGTTTTTTGTGCTAGTATGCTAAAGTTTGCTAAATAGCACTGAACAGAAAAGGCTCAAAGTATTAAACACTGATCGTGGTTCCAGAGGAAAAGAGAATCACTAAAGTCATTAGGATTCATCCTCTGGGAACCATGAATGTCTGTACTATATTTTATAGCAGTGGTGGACTCTGCTGTTAGTGTGGCTCAGACCATTAAACCTGAACCAGGTGCCAGTCTCTGCTGACGTTCTCTCACCATAAGGACACTGCTGTTTCTTCTGAGTCTTGGGAAACCTCCGCAGGAAGTTCTCCAAGGTCGGTCCATGTCGACCCAGAGGATCGTCAGGAGGCATAAACCTGATCAGGTGAAAACATCAGTCTAACGTAGGACTGACTCATCATTGATCTGTGTTATGTGAATAAAGCGGGGGGGGGGGTCGGGGGGGCAGGACTCACTTGTTGTTAACAAAGGAGTACATGAGCAGCCTCTCCTCAATGAAGCGTTTCCACTCCGGCTTCTCTCCCTGAAGGTCTCGGTACATGTCGTTGGACACGATGATACCGTCAGTGTCGTAGGCCAGTTTCACAATGAAGAGGTCGTCATTACAGACCACACGTTTACCTGCGAAGCGCCGTGACGGTGTGAAGACCAGGATCTTCTTCCTCTCCAGGTCTCGCAGAATGTGCTGATCTGGAAACAAACGTAAAGTAGCATAAGGTTTTTTAAACTCTTGAAACAGGTGGTGAACCTACACTGACATGTCTTCACCTTTTAAGTTGATATGGTGGATTTAACAGTAAACAGTTGTTCATTTGCAATTATGAAGCAAACATCATTTGAAGTTATCGTCCTGGAAGCTGGTCATTTTAAGTACAATATTCAGTCTCTTTAAGCTCTGCATTTGGTCTCCACCAACTCCTGAGGGAAATATGTGGCTCTTTATAACAAATAATGAATCTATAATGAGCTGAGAGTCACTATTAAGTAGTAAAGCTGAAGGCAGCTGCTGAGTCAGTGAATATCCTCTGTAGCGTCATCAATACTTTCTCATGGTCGTTATAAAAATACAGATTATAGCCACCAATAAAGACTCATTACATTTCATACACAATCTTAATTATAATTTTTCAGCTGCAGTTCAGTCTGTGTGGAAACTGTTAGTTATTTACTAAGAGACCTAAATACACATCGTCCTCAAACTGTTTATCAGCCCGAGAAATCTGCTTAGCTACATGAAGCTGCAGCAGAAACAGCAGCTCTGGGTCAGCAGCCGCTTCCAAATGTAGGCCACCAACCGGCTGTTTAAAAAACCAACCGGCTGTTATAATCACCGACAGTGACAGTTATATTGGAAAACCCCACAGTTTAATCTTTTGAGTTGTAGCTACAGATAAAACTTATTTACTGAGCATTTGAAAAAAAAACAACAGCACATGGGTTTTTCCCTCTGAGGGTAAAACAGCTCAGTGTGTAAACACGTCCTGCTCTTTCATGTGTCTGAATATGAGAGCTGGAATTTTATAACACTTTCAACATGGCTGCAAATCATTATTTTTGTTATTAATTATTAATCATTAGTTTCTCCATTCATTGTTCAGCTTATAATATATCTCTACATTATAGTGAGGGATTCCAGCATTCACTCTTAAAAAAATATTTTACCAGAACACAAGTTTATATTGAAATTCCTTTTGTCCAACCAACAACACTGAAGATGTTTAGTTCACGATAGAAAACAGAATTCTCACGTCTGAGAAGCTGAAATTTTTTGCTTTTTTTCTATCATTTTGATTGAAAAATGACAAGAAATGAAATAGTCCAGCAGTCAGCTCATCAACTGATCAAAAATTAATTTTAGCTCTAATTTCAAACGTGACAAAAAAGAAGAAAATCATGATTTTTTTTTTAAATCACAGAAATGAATAAAAAGCTCATAGCGTCCCTCCGCACCTTGATGTCATGTAACAATGAGCACAGTGTTTGCCGCGAGCAGGTGAAACAGGAAGTGTGTGTCGTACCTGTGATGGGAGCATCCGGCCGAGGCTGCTCCTTCCTCCACGAGGGAACAAACACAGTGACGTCAGTGTGGCCTCGGTCCAGGAAGAAGTTCACACTCAGCTGGATTCCCAGACACGAGAACACTTCCTTGTTCCCGTGGCTGAAAGAAAACATGGAAACGAGTGAAAGTCAGAAACAAAAACATTAACAATTAAAAAGTGACTGAGATCTTCACTGAATCAGTTCATGACAACGACTGAAGTGTCACAGCTCCTATCAATTCACCTCCTCTCTACATTTATCATGGAAATGACAAGAGTCTGAAACAAGCTGAGCTTCGTTTCCTCAAGGAAACTATGATTATAGATAATGATTATAATCATTATAGATGATTATTTTCTCAATTAACCAATTAAACATTTAATCTATAGCATGTAATAAAACTGTGAAAATAATCTCCATCACATGTTCACAGAGTCTAAAGTGACATCTTCAATTGTTTGATTCATTCAAACAAACTGAAAATATTTAATTTAATGTCACAAACAAGGAATCAGTTCATTTCAGGCATTTTCAGTTGTAATAATTTATCGATTATTACAATTTTTGTTGATTCATTTTCTTCATTTACCTGATCGGTTCAACTCTAAAACCATCCAATCAGGTAAAAACAGAAAGTCTACACTCACCAGTCAGTTTATTAGGAACACCACACTCCCACAGTCTAAGACTCAATCCATAAACCTCAAGAAAGACCGCTGTGCATAGACTGCACAACCCACAACCACTTCATTATTTATTTTAATATTGTATATAGTATCTCTATTTTATCTTATTTATTTTAGATTCTGTATCTATTTTTATTTTATTTCCTATTACTTTTTCTCTTGTGCTGCGGTGTTAAATTTGAATTTCTTCTACGAGAGATCAATAAAGGTTCAACTTAACTCAGAATAGAACCTCCCTCTGCAGAACAGCAACGTCAGAAAAAAATGTATATAATTTGAATTTGAAAAAGTACCGCGGTAACGCTTTACTAAATTTAAATTGAGCATGTATAACAAAAACATTTAATCATGATTTGAAGTCACTATAATGCTGTTACAGAAGATTACTGTTACTAATGAAGAGTATTTGTCAGTTCTCCTACTATATTATTATAACTGCGTTCTATAATATTACCATTACTCATGGGTGAACACTTACACATCACACTGTGTTATAAACCATTTATTACATGTTTATATACATCTAGAGCGTCACTGATGTCCCTCACAATGTTAAACAGGGGACTCAGTAAAGTGTTAACAGTGTTTCCTGTTTGTTCATGTTCTGACCCTAAGCTTGTAAATCACAAACTACTGATTCTATTTTTATTCTTGTTTGAACTAAACTGGTTTGGAAAGAGTTTAATCATCATCCACTTAGTATCTCAATCACTATCAGTGATATCAGAGAATATAACCTGAGGATTACAGATCTGAATACTACACGCTGCTGCTCTGCATTTACTCAGCAAAGTTTCACTGTGAGAAGGAGACGTCCTCAGTTTTTGAGGCCTCAGGGTTTCTGGATGAGACAATTTTAAAGTCAGAGAAAGGAGAAAAGCCATCAGGCTTGATCCCTTTGAAACCCTTTTGAAACAATCATTCTCTGCCGGTCTTCAAGGAAACACACGTGCTCTGATTTGCATACTGGAGCAGCGAGTTCACAACGTGCCTGTACGGGCGTGCCGGTCTGCAGAGGACACAGGGGGGTGTACACTCAATACACTCAACACACACTCTGAATGTTTCTCACGCATCATTCTGTCACGTCTCTCCTCCTCCAGCTGTGTGAGCATGTCTCAATGTGAGCAGGTGAATCTGTTCACTGTCTAACAGCCTCCAGCTCTCAGGAGAGTCTGGCCCTGTTCGGACATGGTGTTAACGTGGTCTTCATTGATCAGATCACAGTGATCAGCTCTGAGTTCGTCAGTTCCAACCTGATTTAAAATGCATCTCGATTGACCACTTGTGATCGGATCTCACTTCCTGCTTAATATGAAAATAAACAGGTATGTGTTGTTTTTAGCCAATCAACAGACGGGTCTGTTGTCAATGTGCTTGTGTGAGCGAGAGAGAGAGAGAGAGAGAGAGAGAGAGAGAGAGAGAGAGAGAGATCGAGGGGTTGAGTGAATTAATGAGCTGCTCACAGCTCTACAGAGAAATGAAGCTTGATACATTTGAAACAGTTAAATATTTTCTGTTCATTATAAATTGGGGATGAATTGTTGGGATGAATCCTAATCCTTCAGAGGACATCAGAAGAGGAGGCGGTCCTTCAATGTGGCCCAGGAAGCATTCACGTTCACACTGTTAAAAGAATATGGACACATGTGGTCCAGACCCCTGAATGTGGTCTAAGTGAACTTAGAGCTGACCACTTGTGATTGGATCACCTGAGACGGAGGTTAATACCAGGTCTGGACAGGTCTGGACAGGACCTCTGACTGACTCCAGACCACACCAGTGCAGCTGTCACTGTGTTTAGCGTTTGTCCTCTGAGTTAAAGTCGGTGATGTAAATTCATTCTTAAACACAGAGCTAAGAACAAAGAACTCATTTGCCGTTTGAGTTTAGTGCCAATTAGCAAATGTTAATTCTAACACACTGTTCACCTTCTGAAGATCAACATGTTAGCATATCTATTGCAACCTTGCTAATGTTAGCATGAATACAGTCTCCAGCTGCTGGCACTAACTGTTAAAACACAGCTACATGTTTAGCAGAATGTTAATGTAATTTAAAGTATGATGGTAAATCATGTGACTTATAATGATAAATAATATGATGCTTTAAAATGAAGAAAACAGATTTTTTTGAACACACACACTAAAAAGCTAAACATTAGCATGTGAGCAATGTCCTTGTGAGAAAGTTAGAAGGCTAACGTTAGCATCTAAGCAGCCTACTCTATTGGGCCAAATATAACAGTATATTTTTTAGAAAAATTGGGAGTCACACTCTATTTGTTTGTTATATATAACAAACATATATAGTAATAAGTAAAACAGCAGCATGTTAACGCCAACATGTGTGCAGTGTCACAGAGTTGCTGATCTTGTTTTTACTGTTATTATTAGTATTATTATTATCATCATCATCATCATTATTAATATTAGCTGTAGTTGTGGATATTGCTTATAACATGTATGACTTAATTAGTTATTCATGTTAAAATCCTGCTTTATTTAAGTTAAATTAAGAAACTAAAGGTCATGTTAATGTTTTACTGATATGAATGAGACAGCTGAAAGCTTCATGTCACATTTAAAAACCACAATCACAGAAACTGGATCTTCACACACAAACTATCAGATGGATCAGAGTCAGTGAAGATAAAGCTCTTCTCTGTTTTCAGCCACATTTCACCTCAACAAAAAGGAAAGTGATTAAACTGAACAAACTCAGAGTGAATCACTGGCTGACAGATTAAACATGAGAAAAGTTCTCGTCTGTTCAAGAGACTTTGAATCAAACAACTAAAAGGTGAAACTGTGGAACTGTGGGAAAATAAAAAAACAGCTGGAAAAAGAAAAAAAACAAAAAACAGAACTTCTAAAGCTACGAGCAACTGTTAAAGAGTTAAAGCAGGAGAAATGCTGTTACTATGGCAACTGAGTGTTTTCATTATAGATTAATCTGTCAGTTATTTCTTTATTATTGATGAGTGTTTCCCAAACAAGCCCAACAATAAATGCTTATTTTTATTATCAATTAATCTGCTGAATATTTTAAACATTGTTTCTATAGTGTCAGAAAATGTGATGAAATCCAGAAATCTGCAGTTTACTATCAAGAAAAGCAGCAAATATTCATATTTGACAAGTTGCTTAAAAAAATGACTCAAACAATTATTTGAATATCAAAAAAGCTGCCAATTCATTTTCTATTGATCACATAATTGATTGACTAATCATTCCAGCTCTAAATGATATGAAACAGAAAAAAGTTGAATTTTGGGTAATTTTGCTTGAAACAATAAAATTCCTGTCAATCCATAAATCGATCATCTAATCGATCAGCTCAGGAGTTTCTCACCTCATGGCCACGTTGCTGCCGTCTATTACCACGGGTCTCAGAGCGTCTTCATCCTCACTGTTGTCCTCACTGCTCGAAGGAGCCGCTGCAGTAACAGGAAGCTGCAGGGTTGGGCCTGCGGCCTGGACGTCCCCTCTGGGAACCAGCACTGACATTGTGGTCACCGGCCCCGGCTTGGCATCCCGACGGGCCCCAATCCTCACCAGCTCCCCCAGAACCTTATCTGTGTCCATTTTGGGGCCGAACGTCTGCTGGACGGCCTGAACCTGAGCCGTGGAGTAACCCAGCTTGTGGAAGAAGTCCATCTCCAGGTCCTGGGGATCCAGGGTGGGTTCAGGGTCACCAGGGTACATGTTCTCACAGGAAGGACGGGGGGAGGTTTGAAGTGGATGAAAGATCCATGCAGGAGAGTTCAGACAAGTTGAGGTGGTGAATTTACTCCAGGGGTGAACAGAAGGAAAAACAACAACAGTTTTCATCTCTTCTTCCTCAGTTTCATCTTCCGCTCCTCGTCACTGATCCTGAGTCCAGTCCTGAGAGACACAGCAGTTTCTAATGACGCAACACTTCTATAACAGCTAAAACAATCGGTGAATCAATTCATCGATCAACAGAAAACCTGAGGTGAAAGAAGTTTTAGAGACTTTGCTTCAGTAAAAGCAGCAAAACTAAAATTTAAAACCACTTTGCATTAAAACCTTATTTCAGTCCAGTGATTTATTGTCAGCAGAACGTAATTTAAAGTTTAAAAGTAAAAAGCACTCACAGCTACTTAGTATGGGATCATTATTATTAATCTTTAACATGCAAGCAGCATTTATATATTGTATTGTAGAGTTCAGTAGAGCTATTTTTTTTTTTTTTTAACCAGTCATATATATTATTACCACTGGAGGCTTTTATGAGGCCAAAGTTGACTTAAGATGTTTTCTTTTATCCGTCCGACATCTCAAAAAGATTAATACACAAAACTGAGAAAATCAGTAAATCTTCACATTTGACAGGAAACAAAGAATTTCAGTTGAAAAATGAAATGAAAAGTGAAAATAAGTGTTTCAGTTTGCTTCTCTGTAAACGGATCCGCTATGATATAAATAGGCATTAAATCCACCTGCTGGAAACGTGCAGATTTAATCTACAACTGCTCCAGGTGAGAACACCTGGTGAGAAGACCTGGAGCAGGTGCAGGTTTACCTGGGTCAAAGTGCAATCTAGAATAAACTAATTGGAGGAATATCAGAACATGAACCACTGTGATTAAACTTTAGAAAACTCTTTTACAAAATAAAAGTATATACAGAGGGAGAAGTGAGAGAGGAAAGAATCGATTGTCTCGACGTATAAATGAATAACAGTGAAACTGTTTCTCAGTCTGTGTTTTATCAGTTCACAGGGAGAAAACTTTAAGTTCAAAAAGTCGCTGCTGCTGTTTCCGCCTCAGCTTAAACAGAACCAGAGATGAACTCACCTGAGTCTGAGTCAGTCAAACCTCTGTGTGTTTCAGTCTGTCGCTGCTGAGGTCTGTGATCCGTGTCGTCAGCTTCTCGTAGATCTGTGGTCCGGGACAAGGAAGTTGTTTTTCCCTTTTCCTGACATCAGCGAACCGACAGCGACCCATGAGGAGGTTTGGCCGAGTCACATGATTCCGGTAAAAACTCTTCTCACAGCAGAACCTCGTAGTAGAACCTCACAGTAGAACCTCACATTACCGTGACCGTCCGAATCGATCAAAGAATCGATCAAATAATTATAAACAATAAATTTAGACCTGGCAGATTTCATACCAATATTTAATGTTTATGAAGCTTATTGGGAAATGATTATATAATAAAATAATACATTTAAAACAGATTTACAGGTGTGATTACTTCTAAAGAACTGCACCGTAAATAAATAAAGTTTTTGTAAACCCAATTTTGTTAAATACACTGAGCAGTACTGCAGTGACCATATTATTTAATTTATTTCATGGACACCAGGGGGCGCCAAGACAAAAAAGATTGTGTGTCCCACATTCATGTCACTTGTTTGTGTGTATTAGTAATAAGTTTGTAGAGTCTTGATGGGGTACATTTACTGAGTAAAATACACAATGTAAACACAATAAGGGCTAAAATCATAATTTTCAATTTCAAAGGAACAATTTGACATTTTGGGAAGTATAGTTATTTGTTAGTTATACTCAAGAGTTAATGAGACTTGTTAAAAGGTCTTCTATAGTCTTACTAATTAACACACATTAGCTTTATGTATTAACTAGAATGACGCTCATTGGAGCACATACATCATGTCTCTGATGGTTTATGAATCTCATAATCTCATAAAGCATTTCTATCACAGCCCTGCCCCTCTTATATAGTGTATTTTGTTAATTTGTTTGTTTATTGAAAATAATTTTTTTTTAAACTTAAAAACACCAATTATTATTATTTGTTTGATTAAATTACTGGTTTTATAGTTGTATTTAAGCAGCAGACTGTTTTTGTCACATGGATGATCAAGGATCAAATTAATAACAGTTAAGATATGAAGTAGGATCTATTAACTGTAGACTGCCACAGATATTAAGTTAATACTATTGTTTATGTAAGACAAATTATTTCTACTATGTCAGAGTTCATGTATTGCTTTGAAAAGGGTGGCTGTTTTGATCTGTTGTCTTTAGCTGTCTTTAGTGATGATTCATTCGTCACTATGTCTCTTTAAAAAACCATTATGTGGGTTTGTGAGGTCTGAATACATGAACTCCTAACTGTGGATGTGAATATTAGGGAAAATCAGAAAATTAAAAGAAGGATCTGTCTGGTCTTAAACATTATGTATGTTTTCTAAAGAAAACACCACGAGTTTCCTTTAGTTGATTTCAGAAAACATTTAATTTAGTGTAAATTTCTTACTCTCTACCCTCTGTGACAGTTGGGCTTTCTCCACTGTGGTTTTGGCTTCCGCTCCACTTGAAGAGGGATCTTGGGCAGAACAGCTGGATGAGACTCAGGTACTTCTGCAGGCATGGTGTCTGGTGGATTTATCAGGTGTGGTTTATGCTCTGGTGACTCAGGTGATTCTGTAGTGTGATAAGGTGTTGTGTGTGGAAGAACAGAAGGTGGACCAGGCACTGCCTCAGCTGAGGTATTAGAATCCAGCACAGGCATTGTTAAGGTTGGTTCAGACGTCACTTCTGACTCCGGCCCAAAGGCTGTTGAGTCTTCTGCAGGAGCTGGTTTGGCTGATGTTTCTGAATCTGGCCCAGAGGTTCTTTCTGATTCTGCAGGAGCTGGTACGGCGGTTGTTTCCGATTCCGGCCCAGAGGTTGTTGAGTCTTCTGCAGGAGCTGGTTTGGCTGATGTTTCTGAATCTGGCCCAGAGGTTCTTTCTGATTCTGCAGGAGCTGGTACGGCGGTTGTTTCCGACTCTGGCCCAGAGGTAGTTTCTGATTCAGCAGGAGCTGGTTCAGCAGTTGTTTCTGATTCTGGCCCAGAGGTTGTTTCTGATTCTGCAGGAGCTGGTACGGCGGTTGTTTCCGACTCTGGTCCAGAGGGAGTTTCTGATTCAGCAGGAGCTGGTTCAGCAGTTGTTTCCGATTCTGCAGGAACTGGTTCTACAGTTGTTTCTGACTCTGGTCCAGAGATTGTTGAGTCTCCTGCAGGAGGTGGTTCAGCGGTTGTTGAGTCTTCTGCAGGAGATGGTTCAACAGTTGTTTCTGATTCTGCTGTAGCTGGTTCGGCTGTTGTTTCCGACTCTGGCCCGAAGGTTGTTGAGTCTTCTGCAGGAGATGGTTCAACAGTTGTTTCTGATTCTGCTGTAGCTGGTTCGGCTGTTGTTTCCGACTCTGGCGCAGTGGGTGTTTCTGATTCTGCAGGAGCTGGTTCAGCAGTTGTTTCCGATTCTGCAGGAACTGGTTCTACAGTTGTTTCTGCCTCTGGTCCAGAGATTGTTGAGTCTCCTGCAGGAGGCGGTTCAGCGGTTGTTGAGTCTTCTGCAGGAGATGGTTCAACAGTTGTTTCTGATTCTGCTGTAGCTGGTTCGGCTGTTGTTTCCGACTCTGGCGCAGTGGGTGTTTCTGATTCTGCAGGAGCTGGTTCAGCAGTTGTTTCCGATTCTGCAGGAACTGGTTCTACAGTTGTTTCTGCCTCTGGTCCAGAGATTGTTGAGTCTCCTGCAGGAGGCGGTTCAGCGGTTGTTGAGTCTTCTGCAGGAGATGGTTCAACAGTTGTTTCTGATTCTGCTGTAGCTGGTTCGGCTGTTGTTTCCGACTCTGGCGCAGTGGGTGTTTCTGATTCTGCAGGAGCTGGTTCAGCAGTTGTTTCCGATTCTGCAGGAACTGGTTCTACAGTTGTTTCTGCCTCTGGTCCAGAGATTGTTGAGTCTCCTGCAGGAGGCGGTTCAGCGGTTGTTGAGTCTTCTGCAGGAGATGGTTCAACAGTTGTTTCTGATTCTGCTGTAGCTGGTTCGGCTGTTGTTTCCGACTCTGGCGCAGTGGGTGTTTCTGATTCTGCAGGAGCTGGTTCAGCAGTTGTTTCCGATTCTGCAGGAACTGGTTCTACAGTTGTTTCTGCCTCTGGTCCAGAGATTGTTGAGTCTCCTGCAGGAGGCGGTTCAGCGGTTGTTGAGTCTTCTGCAGGAGATGGTTCAACAGTTGTTTCTGATTCTGCTGTAGCTGGTTCGGCTGTTGTTTCCGACTCTGGCGCAGTGGTTGTTTCTGATTCTGCAGGAGCTGGTTCAGCAGTTGTTTCTGATTCTGCAGGAGCTGGGTCAGCAGTTGTTTCTGATTCTGCAGGAGCTGGTTCACCGGTTGTTTCCAATTCTGCAGGAACTGGTTCTACAGTTGTTTCTGACTCTGGCCCGAAGGGTGTTGAGTCTTCTGCAGGAGCTGGTTCACCGGTTGTTTCCAATTCTGCAGGAACTGGTTCTACAGTTGTTTCTGACTCTGGCCCGAAGGGTGTTGAGTCTTCTGCAGGAGCTGGTTCACCGGTTGTTTCCAATTCTGCAGGAACTGGTTCTACAGTTGTTTCTGACTCTGGCCCGAAGGGTGTTGAGTCTTCTGCAGGAGCTGGTTCACCGGTTGTTTCCAATTCTGCAGGAACTGGTTCTACAGTTGTTTCTGACTCTGGTGCAGAGGTTGTTGAGTCTTCTGCAGGAACTGGTTCTGCGGTTGTTTCTGACTCTGGCCCGAAGGGTGTTGAGTCTTCTGCAGGAGATGGCCCAGCAGTTGTTTCTGATTCTGCAGGAGGTGGTTCAGCTGATGTTTCCGACCCCGGTCCAGCAGGTTTTGAGGCTTCTGCAGGAGATGGCCCAGCAGTTGTTTCTGATTCTGCAGGAGGTGGTTCAGCTGATGTTTCCGACCCCGGTCCAGCAGGTTTTGAGGCTTCTGCAGGAGATGGCCCAGCAGTTGTTTCTGATTCTGCAGGAGGTGGTTCAGCTGATGTTTCCGACCCCGGTCCAGCAGGTTTTGAGGCTTCTGCAGGAGATGGCCCAGCAGTTGTTTCTGATTCTGCAGGAGCTGGTTCAGCAGTTGTTTCCGATTCTGCAGGAACTGGTTCTACAGTTGTTTCTGACTCTGGTCCAGAGGTTGTTGAGTCTTCTGCAGGAGATGGCCCAGCAGTTGTTTCTGATTCTGCTGTAACTGGTTCGGCTGTTGTTTCCGATTCCGGCCCAGAGGTTGTTGAGTCTTCTGCAGGAGCTGGTTTGGTGCTTGTTTCTGATTCTGCAGGAGCTGGTTCAGCTGATGTTTCCGATTCCGGCCCAGAGGTTGTTGAGTCTTCTACAGGAGCTGGTTCAGCTGTTGTTTCCGACTCTGGCCCGAAGGTTGTTGAGTCTTCTGCAGGAGCTGGTTCAGCGGTTGTTTCCAATTCTGCAGGAACTGGTTCTGCGGTTGTTTCTGACTCTGGTGCAGAGGTTGTTGAGTCTTCTGCAGGAACTGGTTCAGCGGTTGTTTCCAATTCTGCAGGAACTGGTTCTGCAGTTGTTTCTGACTCTGGTGCAGAGGTTGTTGAGTCCTCTGCAGGAGGTGGTTCAGCGGTTGTTGACAATTCTGCAGGAACTGGTTCTGCAGTTGTTTCTGACTCTGGTGCAGAGGTTGTTGAGTCCTCTGCAGGAGGTGGTTCAGCGGTTGTTGAGTCTTCTGCAGGAACTGGTTCTGCAGTCGTTTCCGACTCTGGCCCAGAGGTTGTTGAGTCCTCTGCAGGAGGTGGTTCAGTGGTTGTCGAGTCTTCTGCAGGAACTGGTTCTGCAGTTGTTTCCGAATCTGGCCAAGAGGTTGTTGAGTCTTCTGCAGGAGCTGGTTTGGTGCTTGTTTCTGATTCTGCAGGAGCTGGTTCAGCTGATGTTTCCGATTCCGGCCCAGAGGTTGTTGAGTCTTCTACAGGAGCTGGTTCAGCTGTTGTTTCCGACTCTGGCCCGAAGGTTGTTGAGTCTTCTGCAGGAGCTGGTTCAGCGGTTGTTTCCAATTCTGCAGGAACTGGTTCTGCGGTTGTTTCTGACTCTGGTGCAGAGGTTGTTGAGTCTTCTGCAGGAACTGGTTCAGCGGTTGTTTCCAATTCTGCAGGAACTGGTTCTGCGGTTGTTTCTGACTCTGGTGCAGAGGTTGTTGAGTCTTCTGCAGGAACTGGTTCAGCGGTTGTTTCCAATTCTGCAGGAACTGGTTCTGCAGTTGTTTCTGACTCTGGTGCAGAGGTTGTTGAGTCCTCTGCAGGAGGTGGTTCAGCGGTTGTTGAGTCTTCTGCAGGAACTGGTTCTGCAGTCGTTTCCGACTCTGGCCCAGAGGTTGTTGAGTCCTCTGCAGGAGGTGGTTCAGTGGTTGTCGAGTCTTCTGCAGGAGCTGGTTCGGTGCTTGTTTCTGATTCTGCAGGAGCTGGTTCTGCTGTTGTTTCCAACTCTGGCCCAGAGGTTGTTGAGTCTTCTGCAGGAGCTGGTTCAGCTGTTGTTTCCGAATCTGGTCCAGAGGCTGTTGAGTCTTCTGCATGAGCTGGTCGGGTTGTTTCTGACTCCGGTCCAGAAGTTGTTGAGTCTTCTGCAGGACCTGGTTCAGCGGTTGTTGAGTCTTCTGCAGGACCTGGTTCGACTGCTGTTTCTGACTCTGTTCCAGAGGTTGTTGAGTCTTCTGCAGGAGCTGGTTCGGCTGTTGTTTTTGAATCTTGCCAGGGTGTTGTTAAGTCTGGTGCAGGCACTCCTCCAGTTGTACTGTTTGGGTCAGTTTCAGGTTTGCTCAGCTCTGATGTTGGAGATTTTGACTTTCCACAATCGCATTGTTTTATTTGAATTATTTTTTTAATAAGATCAACGCTGGGAAAATTCATGCTTAAGACACCTAAACAACCTTGGTTCAAGGAGCTTTTCATATGTTGCACCACAAAGTCATTAAGCTGTTTATTAATTGTTTGAGCCAACCATTTCGGACTGTTAAAACGTGATGCTGCACTGTCAGTCAGCACAATGTGATGATCACAGAGGTGTGGCTTGAGTTTCCTGATTTTGTCTTCCACATTGATTAGCTGGTGATTTTCAAAAAACAATGAAAATGAATTTTTTGCTCCAGGACGGAAAGTGTCACTCTGGAGAAGAACAATCTTTCCTCTTGCCTGCTGCATGTTTGGTACTGACAACCCAGTCCATATTTTATTTCTATACTTTTCAATCACTTTCTTCATCAATCTTACAACTTTCCTCTTGAAAACCCCATGCAGTGTTACTTTCAGCAGCACAGTCTCACTACTGTGGACATTTAAGAAGTTGAAAATGATCCTGAGGGCTTCATCAAATCGAATGTGTTGTGAAAGCATCCAGTGACTATCCCAGATATAAATATCGTCTTGGGTCTGCAACCAAATACCAGCATGCACGTCAAAAAACCTGAGTCCCACTTTAAGTTGCTTGTCCAAGGTCCAAACTTGACATTTAGCAAGTGGTCCTCCATATAATGATAAGCTTCCATGTGTTCCAGGTATGGAGATAGCAGAGAGTGGAGTCTCATCAGGTATAGACTTCATCCAGCCTGGGTTATAGAGTCTTGGATCTATGGTTGGGTTATCATTGAAACCTGAACCTGAACAGCAGGTTATTCTGGTGGAGGGAAAAACATGATACCTTCTAAATCAAATATTTTTTAACAAAAAAATTCAACAACAGAAAAAAATGTATATTGTTGTTGTTCACCAACAAGTAAAAAGAAATATTTCCTGGATTTGTTGGCAAACAATAATAAGTGATGTGATGATGCAGAATAAGCAAACATAGTGAGAAAAATATAATATAATCAGCATTATTATGTTCAACTTACACAGAGAGAAGCCAGAGGTAATGATAGATCTCCATAATCAGGCTGATGGCTGCTCCGGTGAATTCAATCAGGATTTATCAAACTCTCTTTTAGATTATTTAGATCTTAGTCTCAATGATCGATTTGTAAAGTTTCACCTTTAAAAGCTTCAAACTGTGAACGAGACAAACAGACAGATGTCTCCCTGTGAGTCAGCTGCTGTAACAGTGAGTGTAAAGATAGAGCCTCATTTTCATATTTCTACTTTTTAATCTTTCGTTTAGAGTGAGGAGAAAGTGAGAGAGAGAGAGAGATAGAGACAGAGAGAGAGAGAAACAGAGAGAGAGAGAGACAGAGAAAGAGAGAAACAGAGAGAGAGGAGAGAGACAGAGAGAGAGAGACAGAAAGAGAGAGAGAGAGAGAGAGACAGAGAGAGGAGAGAGACAGAGAGACAGAGAGAGAGAGAAACAGACAGAGAGACAGAGAGAGAGAGAAACAGAGAGAGAGACAGAGAGAGAGAGAGACAAAGAGAGAGAGAGAGACAGTGGGGCGGACATTGTAAAAGAGGTGAGTGATGAATAGACAATATCGTAACTTAGTCAAATGTGTCTTCAGGTTGTTCACAGCTTATCTACATTCACTACATGACAGTTAGTGACATCACAACATCTGTGTTGGCAGCTAGATAGATAGATAGATAGATAGATAGATGGATACTTTATTTATCCCATAGGGGAAATTAATGTCTCCATTAGCTCATTGTTGATAATATTAATAAAAAACAGTTAATAATAAATAAACAGTAATAATTAGATTAGTCCACTTCCTTTGGCTGAGGTGTTGTATATCCTGATGGCAGTGGGAACAAAGGATCTCCTGAACCTCTCTGTTCTGCGGTGAGATGAGACGTTTGCTGCAGCTGTAGCTGCTTCTCTGTCCTGCCAGAAGATTATGGAGAGGATGGTTGGTATTGTCCAAGATGGCCTCCATCTTACATTGCATGTGTCTCTCCACAACAGTCCTGAGTGAGTCCAGACTCCTGCAGCACAGACCCAGCCTTTTGGACCAGCTTGTCCAGTCTCCTTGTGTTCATGTCTGACATGCTGCTTCCCCAGCAGACTACAGCATTAAAGAGTTACACTGGCCACCACTGACTGATAAAACATGTGAGGCATTTCACTGCTGACATCAAAGGACCTGAGAGCTCCTGAGGAAAAAGAGCCGGCTCTGCCCCTTCAGGTAGATGGCATCTGTGTTCAGGGACCAGTCCAGTTTACTGTCCAGGTGCACACCTAGGTATTTATAAGTGTGCACCACCTCAATGTCCTTCCCTCAAATGCTGACTCGCTGAAGGCTGGGCTAGACCTCAGAAAGTCCATGACCATCTCCTTGGTCTTGGAGGTGTTCAGGAGGAGGCAGTTTTTGTTGCTCCATTCACTGAAGGCCATCTTCAGATCCCTGTACTCCTCTTCCTGCCCATTCCTGATACACGCCACAATGGATGTGTCATCTGAGTATTTCTGGATGTGGCAGGAATCAGAGTCGTATTAAAGTCGGCCATATACAGGATGAACAGGAACAGAACTGGAACAGTCCCCTGTGGAGCCCCAGTGCTGCTCATCACTTTCCTGAGACACAGTTACCCAGCCTGATGTACTGTGGTCGTCTTGTCAGGTAATCCACAATCCAGGACGTGAAGCAGGGATCCACCCCCATCCCTTCCAGCTTGTCTTTAAGAATGGGGGCACTTTATGATCAAAAATACATGGACACCTTCGTCCACAGACCTTTGTGTGATTTTGATGTGGGGCTAATTTTAATGGATAAAATCTTAAAGAAGTTGTTTGTCATTTTTGAAAAAAAGATTCTGCACTTCCTTGTTTTATTGATACTGTGACCTTAAATTGTTGCTATGAGAATGCTTTTGATCTTCTCCTCTAACTCTCAGATAGAAAACAAATGAACATATTTCCCAAAATGTCAAACAGTTGTTTTACGCTGCAGCAAACAGCAACAGTGTAGCAACAGTTTGCCCTGATTCAACATGACAACAGCCTATGCATAAGTCAAGGTCCATAAAGTAACTGCACCAAGCCCTGACCTCAATCCCATCTAACACCTTTGGGATGAACCGGAAAGAGCCAGGCCTCATCTCCTAAAACCAGGACCCAACATCAGGCTGATAGTGCTGTTGTGGTAGAAAATCTTTACAGAAGAGTGGAGGCAGCAGCAGAGTCATTCTCATGGTTTTGAAATAAAAACAATCACATATGGGTGTAATGTGTAAGTATATTCATATATCCATGCTGTGAGTGGTTGTTAACAGGCATAACCTATGAATCTCTATAGACTTAGTTTTGCGTTTTCTTCTTCCATATATTGAACATACACACTTTACAGTCTGTGGTTGGTTGTGCTGTGCTGTCACGTCATCCTGATCCTGGCCAATGAGCTTGTGTCTGGCCTCTGCTGATCCTCTTCCTGACCACCTGTTGCATCTTAGTGCAAAAGGTTATCTGCAGAAGCATGATCAGATAAGACTTTAACATGGGCACTTCTGTGAGCAATGGCGATTCACAACAGGAACAATCAGATAATGCCTTTGAAATGACAAGAGTTCTGTTGATCTGCAAGGGACTTAAATCCTTCTGACACCTACCTCTGCACCAGCTTTGCCTTGGACCTAATCCCGAGTTTGTCTTTGGAAGATGTCTGTGAGAACTCTGCCCCTGGTTTTCATTAATCTCGGTGGAGAGATGCTTTACATACTGGACCAACGCCTGCGAGCACAGAACACGTCTGAGGACAATTCAGAGAAAGGTAGAGGTAGTTAGAGAACTGACGGGCGAGCTAGGCGTGTATGTGTCCCCCCTGGACAAGTAGCAGTCAGTTTATAAACTGATCATCTCATATTTCTCATGCACAACACCAAAAATCAGTCAGTTTTCTTTCTCTTCTTTCTTTTCCTGCAGGAGTGTGGTCAGAAAATGACAGAAAAAGAGGTATCCATGTATCTGTGTCATTCATTCTGGTCATACTGGTTACATAACTAATGTAGCATAGGTTGTGAAGTGGTAGTAGTCTCAGCACCACTTTATATTATAGCCCACAATTTACAGTGTAATCATGTTTTATAAAAACACGTTAGATGGTACGGTGTAAGAACACAATATGAGGAAAGGGAGAATAACAATAACAAACAATGAGACATAAATTATATTCTATATAAATACTGATAAATACAGGGTAGATACTGTGCAGTATTGGTAAACTGACATTTTACGGTTATGTCATACTAATATAACAACTGCAGTGGCACAATAAGGCAAGGAAATACAAGACTGGATTAACACCTGGGCAAAGTGGGCAAGTGTCGAGGGGCGTCCAAGGCCCCGTCCACATAATGTGGGTCTACATGTTTAATTACACATTTATTAGAAATTTTCTCCACTGAAATATAAAATCAACTTGCAACTAAAACATCTTCAGGCTCTTGCTGTGTGGAGGGACTCTAAAAATCAAACTTTCATTGTTTTTGTTTATTTCTTTGTAATAATTTTTTTATATATAACATTTGTAAAATAATAATAATTCAAAAAATAGCATGTAACAGAAACTAAACATTGCTTCATCAAATGTTAGCTAGCTAGACAGACGGCCATGGCTAGCTAAAGCTAAAACTAAATGTGTTTACTGATTTTTCTGTAACTGTGTATGAAGTCATTATTTTGATGAATGTTTGTTGGTCACGTATTTCACATAAATAAATGAGGCAGTAGTTAAATTCATCAGGGATGGAGACATAAACCTAAACGCCTGTCAACAGTAATTAGCTTAGCTTAAGCATCTTTAAATCTCGTATTTTAATGTATTAAGTTCAATTTACTGTAAATATTAATAGAAGAGTAAAAGAATAAAGATTGACCAAGTGTGCATCATCAAAAATCATAAAATGAAGGTTTTACAATCTATTTGTTACAGTCTGTAGTTTCAGCTCTGTGTCTCTGTACAGCAGGTGAACCCAATGAAAACCATTAGCTGTAAAGACAAAGCATTTCAGTTGCATTAACATCAAAACAAGGTCTTCTGTGCTGTTTAATTACACATACAGTAGACTAACATTTCCAATAGTAAACTCTTGTCAGAATTAACCACCTTCTGTTTCTGTCTCTATTATTCATAGTCATGAATGACATCGTTGGGACCATGTTTAGTAAAACCTTTATGGATGAACTTCTCAAACCTCAGCAGCTGTATTCGCACAGAACACTGAAAACAGTGCTAACACGCTTAGCACATGCCTCCATCATGAGGTTGAACCCCGCCAGCATGGACAGGGTATGTAGCAGCATGGACATGGATACAAACCTCTATTTTTTAGGCCTAATAGTTAGATATTCATGGTCTATGTCCAGACAAGGCCTGCCTGGCACTGCCTTATTTCATTTAATTTATTTTTTATTTTCCAAGGTTTTACCAGGTCAAATCATGAGATTTTAATGAGGAAGCCAAGACCTAAAATAAACTAAGTCTTAAGTCTTTTTTTCTATGACTTCAACCTGAATCTAGTCCAGCTCTCAACTCTACACCACTGATTCGAGATGCCTTTAAAATCCTTGTGGAGCTAAATTAATGTGATGGTATGGTAGGAAGTGGGATGGTCCAAAAGAAAAAACTCTTTTTCCCTCCTGTAGCTTTACGAGCTGATGGCCATGGCGTTCAAATATCAAGTCTTCCTTTGTCCACGGCCAAAAGACTTGCTGCTCATCTCATACAACCACATAGACACCATAAGGGAATTTGTAAAAGACACTCCTGTGGTTGTGAACCAAGTGGACGAGACACACAGGAAGATCATCGAGGTACAAATAAACCTTATGTAACCATATTCCTGTTTACAGCATCTGACATGTTCAACTCACTCAGTAGTCGTTTTACTACCTGGAGTCCAGCTGTGATGTTTGTATTTGTCTAACATCCTGTGTTTTTGTTGATGTAGATTTACTCGTCGTTATCAGACGGTGAATTTCAGCTTCTCAGACAAACACTGCTCATATTTTTCCAGGACATGCATGTTCGGGTGAGTTATCTCTTATTATCTCATCAGCCCATACAACTTCATGAAGAACTTTTGTTTCAGTCAGCACTTTTTTTTATCTTTGCTTTTCAGGTGTCACTTTTCCTCAAGAATCAAGTCCAGAATCCAAATGGACGTTTTGCCCTGTCGACCTCAGGCCCAGTGCCTCGTGGGATAGATGTTCCAGGGTTAATCCGGTAGATTTGCACAATCATCAATATCAGGCTCTTTTACATGTGAATATTGATGTACAGTGTGGTGTGGAGTGTAATTTGATCTCCCATTCTCTAGCTAGCATCAAGTACCAGTACTTTTCAACAACTACAACTCCCATGAAGCTTTGACAAAATCTCACTAGCTAACAATCGAGCATGATGTTGTAGTTGGACACTAAAAATATGAAGTTTTAATGAGGGGTGAGAGGGATGAAAAATGTTGGCAGGTCATCAATTCGGCCATATATATATAAATTTAATATTTTAATTCAAAGTTTCCCTGAGAATAAATCTTGATAACTTCAGTGATCACCTGACTGTTTACCAATTTGACATGTACAGGATGTTTTCAAACTACATTTGGTCCAGACATTGATGATTGATGATGATGGTGAAAAGTAATAACTTTACTGATCTCCTGACTCTTCGTCTTGAACAATCTACAGGTCAAAGCTTCAGTTTATCCAATAATAAATAGATATTTATTATTGACCAACTTGATTAGCATACTACCTAATATGTTAGCTAGCTAGCAGGCTATGTATTTCCTCAGGGTGACTGAAGTGTGTGGACAGAGGGTTTTACTGTTTCACAACTATATATGAATCTACATTACTTTTATACAATCATGCTTTAGGGTCTGATTGGTCTCATTCACAGAGAAACTGTCCATGCTGACAAAAAGTAAAAGAGGTCAAAGCTCCTAAAAGAGGAAATCTACCTTGTGTGTAAAAAGTGACAAAAATGTGAATACAAAGTGAAAGTTTCAGTCCAATGACAATCAGCAGCACACTAGTTTAACCATACAGGACTGATGCAACTGTGAAGGCTCCACTGACGAGCTAACATCTTAATTTGAAAGATTTCCTCTGACTGACATCTTTATATTCCAGAGTGTCATCATCATCATCATCATCGTGATCGTCTTCTTCCTGTTTCCACAGGACGTTTGACAGTAAAGGCAGGGAAGTGAGACGAAGTGAGTTTCCCCCTGGAGGAAGTTACAGCAGCCCAATCAGAGAGGGATGTTTCGACCTGCACGGAGACAGAGTCATCAGACTGGGCCTGAACATGTGTGTGCTGCGATTTAACACATGCATTGGCACATATAGACCAACTCTGTACATTCAGATCATGTGTTGTGTTTCGTGAATTTAAAGGTACACTGTGAACCATCCAGAGGAGACTCACACATCCAAGGCTCCTTCTGTGAAGGTACTGAAGTGATGCAATCAATCACATTATTAAGAAAAACATTGATTTCCATTTCGTTTATCGAGTCCCAGGGTCGTGCTGTTGGCCGCTGCTGTAACTTATTGGTACACACCAATGGTTCCAACCTTTTCCAACTCATGGCCACTTGAAAATCTCAACAATATTGGAAGCCCACATCCGACCCCATAACAATACGGAGGCCAAATAATATTCTCAGAGCACTTTTCATTTTAATGGTAAATATCAAACATTCAGGACTGAACTGAAAACAGGAGAAGCTCAACTTTTCTTTTTTGTTTGACAGAGGAGAGATCACTCTTCACTTCACCATCTGTCTCTGACTCTTTCCTTTTAACTCTTCCTGTTGCTAACCAGTTCTCCACTTTGATTCTTGCCTGGATGTGATCAGATGAGAAAGCAAGCAAGTATACGATGTGGTCTGGCCGGCGACAACATAAACTATCACTATCACAGTGACAGGCCTTAATGCGAGAAAAAAATAAACAATGAAAGGAGTTTTAAAAAAATGTTTTAATGTTTTTTTTAAAGATCATTTAGCTTTAAAATGTTTAAAAACATTATTTAAATATCTTTTTTTAAAATATATAATTACATCTTTTCACCCAAATTATACTGTTTTTCAAATTATTTGACAGCCCACTTGCAAAACCTTCGCAGCATCTTTCATTTTCCTTTTGATTGTGCTTCATATGAAACAGTATATTTTAGGTTGAGACCTCCTAACTTTCTGTCCGTTGTGCTGCAGACAGACGACTCTCCAAACCTTCTGGCCAAGGAGGAGCTGAACCTGCTGGCTCGTCTGATGGGAAGCATGAAGGCTGAGAAGCAGCCCACAGCTGAGATTGGCTTCAGGGTCAACCTGTTCACTACAGACCAGGAGGAGGAGGAGGCGTGAGTGCTTCTCGTTGCTCTTTTTCATGCACTCAAATTAACATTAATGTCCCGAAATGTGGCTTTTATTTTGGTTAACAGGGGAACTTCCTGTGGAGCTGACGAGTCTTTGTTCGGAGTGATAAACATTCAAGCGATGCAGGTAGGATGATGCAACAGTCTTTAGTTCTCTACTGTGTGTGAGCTGATAGAGGAGACAGGTCAAAAAACCTTATCAGACTGACAGATATCATTTATATGAATTTGTATCAACATCATTAGATCAAATGTAATACTGTACGACAAACACTGTACTCAGTAGATCACACACACTGGGAACTGACAGACTCACCATGTGCAATAATGTGCAATAAGTAACACACACCATCTGTGCAATATAACTCATATGCTGCTTTTTGTTGTAAATATTGAATTGTACATATTATAGTATTATCTGTTATTCATCTTTCTTCTTTAAGTATTTGTTATTGAATTTTGCAGTTTTTTCTTTCTTGTACTGTCACTTTGCTGCTGTGACACTGCAAATTTCCCCAGTGTGGGACTAATAAAGGAATATCTGATCTTATCTTGTAATATTTCATACTTTTCTGTTACATTTTTATCACCTGCAATTAACCAGCCATCATCCATCATTAAATAACTGTCACCACACTAATGGGTTTATTATGAGCATCTGATGAGCTGATTTATCTGGTTCTGTTTGGTTCAGGATCAACAGGCTGCAACTGAACTGGCTCGAATCGCTGGAGAGTTCACAGAACAGGAACAGCCTGAAAGTCCAGGCGGGAACAAAGGAGACGACCTGCTGGCCATGATGGACGATCTCTGACCCTGTTCAGTCTCTTCATTTTTATTGGTTGATCATGGTCACTGAAGTCTGTGATGAACTTTAAGACGCTTTCATTTATTGCTTTAACTTTATGGCCTAAATTAAACAATCACATAACCCCTCACTGTGAGTTTGTGTTTAATCTGTATGTCAGTTTATTCTTCAACTGGTTTGTTTCACACTGATGGAAACTAACAGTGGAAATTAAATATCCAACATCTTATAGCAAAAAACATTTTATTCTATTGTATTTTAAATTACTAGTGCTTCAAAAATACCACATGAATTGATTACAGATCGTAACACAGACTATATTCATCCATGTATTCTAATTTTATGTTTTCAATAAAGCATGTATTCATATTTTCATGGTTGCTTTTTTCCCACACAATGTGGGGTTAAATGAGAGTCAGCAATTATTTATTTTCTTATGTGTCTTTCTCAAAAGCTCCTGAAATGCATGTTTATCGCATTAAATATAAAGTAAATAGTATTAAAATACATGCTGTGTGATAAATATATTGTATGACAAACATGATTTTATTAATCTGTTGTATTTTTCTTTTCTTAAGAATTTTAATGTAGTGAGCATATATTTTAAATTCTTTGTCAGGGTTAGGCCTTTATATGTTATTTGTATGTGCAATGGACATATGCAGCATATGTGTATATATATGTATATGTATGTATGTATGTATGTATGTATATAAACATCCACACAAATATTTGACATCTACATTCACATATTTTAAAAAAAGATTTTTTTTTTAATAGATTTTTTTAAAGAAAAAGAAAAGAATAGAATAGAATAGAATAGAATAGATAGAGCCTTACAAAGTGTAAACGCTATGTTTGTTTCCTGCCTGCAGAGGGCGCTGCTTGCCGTGTGTTGACGTAATGTGGGACGCACAGTCAGGCGTCATCACGCTGCCGTTTTCTCGGTGACGCTATTCGTGCGGGAAAACCAACTTGTTGACAAACCTCGGACGGTTTATTTCCTCGTGGCGGGGACTCGTTACACAGAGATTGAAGTGTCGCAGGTAAATGTTCCACACACTTGAGTTTAACGGGTTAATGTTATTTCTAACGCAGCTCCGACGTAGTTCTTTAGCCTGATGCTAAAGCTAACAGTGAAGCTAACTCAGCTTCTACCTCTGTCTCTTAATTAAACCGTGATTTTTAGGTGAAGCTGCGTAAATAAAATGATGTTCCTATCATGAGGCTTAAACAGGGATTTGATTCTGTCACAAACACGGTGACTTTAATACAGTTTATAAGAAATAGACACGTTTGAAGTTACAGGGCCGTCAGGCCTCAAAGTGATCGATAATAAATATCAGTAATAAACGTGTAGGACTGATTCTGCCGTTGTATTTTAAAGCCAGTGTTTGTCCATGTGTATCATTATTATTATTATTATTATTATAATTATATCTAAACTTTCTGTCCTGAACCTACCTCTGTGGTGACATAATGACTAATGATTGATGACAATAAATGCAGATGCACTTTAGCATAAGGCTTCACACTCATATCAGTTTATTAGGAACACCAGGCTAAAGCTAATGCGGTCTAATACAACAGTCCTGAGGTCAATGAAGGTTGTGATGATCAGTTTGACTTTGTGATGGAGGCAGAATGTGGTGCTGTGTTATTGTTTTACTGTATTGTTGATACTCAGAAGTGCCTAATATTGTGTCCACCCTGTTTACAGTAACTCAACAAAGGCAGAATAAATATTAGAGACAGATCTCATTATAAAGCAATTTTAACACAAGAAAATGATAATCTTCATGAAAGAGGATTCACTGCAGAGCTTCAGCATTAGACTGCTCTAGTTTTAGCTGCAGTATGCGACTGATTTAGTTTTAGCTGGGTTTACCTGATGAGTTTATGTTACAAAAAAGTACAGTGTCAGTTGTTAGACTGAGATGCAGCATGAAATATCACTTAGAAAGTGTAAAATATTTAAGATTTTTTAAAACTTCAGTGTTTTGATAATTATTGTTCCTGGTTCTCTTTGCTGGTCAATCCTATCGTGGAAACTAACCTCCTGTCTCCCTGCGGGTGTCCCTGAGGTCATCTTAATCTTCATCCATGGAGTCAGAGGGAGCTGAGTCTCGGTCGTCGGGCCTGGGGCCAATTGAAGGTTTCCACTCTCTTCGTGAGCGTACGATCGCAGAGAACAGCATGGTAGTCCTGCTGCAGGGTCTGCAGGGGCAGGTGACCACGGTGGACCTGAGGAATGAGAGCACGGCACGGGGACGTGTTATCAACGTGGACGCCTTCATGAACGTACGAATGGAGGAGGTGCTGTACACGGACCAGCGGGGTCAGCTCACCCGGCTACAGGACCTGTTCATCACCGGCAGGAACATCCGCTACGTTCACATCCCAGACCACATGGACATAATGAAGACCATCGAGAGCCAGCTGGCCAAGATCCACAGAGCCCGACACTTCGCCAGAGAAGGAGGAGGCAGAAAAGAGTTCGCCAAGAAAAATAAATGACTTTTCTCTTTCATACAAGGACACGAAACTCTGCCGCTTGTTTAAGTTAAAAAATACTCAGCGACAAACCACCTAGATCTGTAGATCAGCAGTTTAAGGTCTGAGGGTCACAAAGTGAGTTGAGGACAGAAAAACACACAATCCGACTTCTGTCTCTTTTTTCATTGTGAAATATTGGAAAGTTTCACTCCAGGTTTCTTAAATCCTTAAAATGAAACAATCTGAGAAGTTTGGTTGAACTGCTCCCAACTTATGTTTGAGTTAAAGTATCAAACACTTTACATGGACTGATACTCTTAAAAAAAAAATAAAGATATAACAATTATTTTCCTTATTAATTACTCTACACATTATTTTCTTGATTAATTTATTAATATTTTGCCTAGAGTATATGAAAAATGCGGCAGATCTTAAGAAACATTTCATTTAATCTAAACTAACAGTGGAAAACACAAAGATACTGATGTTTGTGAAGCCGTTTGTCATTTTGACCTGAAACTATCAATTGATTATTGAAATAGTTGCTGATTAATTTTCTGTTAATCAATTAATCAGCTAATTGTTGCAGCTCTAGAAATAACATAAACCTTTTTTGATGAAGAATAGTAAGTCAGATGTTTCACAGTGGAGAAATAATCTGGTCAGCGCCATCTGGTGGACACACTGATGACGACACTGTTTCTGGGAGTTAAAAAACAATGAATTCAGTTTCCTCAAAAAGATGCGAACACTGTTACAATAGTTGCTGATTTTCATGGTGCACAAACATTAAAAGAACATTTTCTTCATACATAAAGATGCTGATGAGCTTTCTTAAAAATAACAAATGTTAGATTCAAATGAAAAGAAGTTTTCTGTGAGCACCTAAAATTTCTAATTATCTACCAGAGGGATTTTGGGCTGAGAGTCATGTAGTGATGGAGGCATCATTCAACATAAGCTGACAGTGACTGTGTCTTCAGCAAATTTAATAAGGTCATACAGACTTTGCAGAGAAAGAAAGTTTTTCTGCAAGAAAATGTGGAACAAAGAAAAGCTGATGTAAAATGAAATAAATTCATTCTCCTGCCAAAAACCTCTGTTACTGTACAACTCCTTTATAACAACATTATGAGGTTCCATTATAACAACTCCATTATAACAACTTTACAACAACTCAGTTATAACAACTTTATAATGACTCCAACAGCTCAACAGCTTCATATTGACTCCATTAAAAGGCTCCGTTGTCATAACTTTTCAATGACGCCATTATAACAACTCTGTTATAACAATTCTATTATAACAACTTTATGACTCCATCACATTAACTCCGTTACATCACAGAACTGGTTTATTTAAATGAAATGGAACATGTCACAGTTAGCAGTCAGTGTGTTTTTCCTGTTGAATAATCCTGACATGCACCACAAAGCCCATGTGTGTGAGTGTGTGTGTGTGTGTTTGTGTGTGTGAAACCAGAGATAATAACTGTCCATAAGCAGGCAAACATAAGTCCTGATCAGTGCCAGTGAGGTGGAGGGAAAAACAAGCCGTCATGTTTCCACAGCTTCCACCTCGCAAACATTCCTGCTGCAAGCTTCAGTCAGCCGTCACTGAAGGGAAGAGAGTGTTTCACCCCAGTGTTCTCCTGATACACAAATACGACTGGGAATGTGAGGAATCTGTTATTCCTACAGAGAGTCAGGAAGAGGACAGGCCTGACACAACACAGGCAGCTGGAGCAGATAGACCCTCACTGTGGATGGATGGGTGTGCACTCAGTAGCTGGATCATTTACACTGTGAAACTACATTAAATTAAGAGGAGTATTCATACAGGAATGTCTCCTGGCAGTTGGATCATTGTTTTTAGGGACACTGACTGACAGCCACCCACATAATGACTGTTTACTGCTCTGCTGGAAACACCAGCCAGTGCCACATCAACACTCAGTGAACTCAGAATAACACTTTACAGAGGCCGGACCACAGAAACAACAGCCTGGGTCAGTCCCACACACTCAGACAAACACTGAGATCCTCTTTTAAACTACTGAATAACGTGTATCTACTTACTTCTGTTCTTTTACTTGTGAACTACAATCACCTCCTCCTCCACTCAAACTAGTTTCAGGTTACATCCCAGGTTATCCAGAATCATAGAAAATATGAACCACTTGTGTGAAATTTTGTCATAATTGCTGTGTCTTCAGTAATGACTAAAAAGTGTTTTGTGAGGTCATTGTGACCTTGAACTTTGACCTTTGACCACCAAAATCTAATCAGTTCATCCCTGAGTCCAGGTGAATGTTTGTGCCAAATTTGAAGAAGTTCAGTCAAGGCGTGACTGAGATATCGTGTCCACGAGAATGAGATGGACGGACAACCTGAAAGGAAAATGGCTGCTGCTCTGACTGTCAAAGAAATAACTGTTAATGTTTAACATTGTGATCTTAATCTATCATCTATAGTAGTTATATCTGTCAGATAAATGATGGTGGAAGAAGTAAAAGCCAGAACAATACACTGTAAAAATACTCAATTACAACGACACTGAAAATGTTACTCAAGTAAAAGCAGCTAAATACTAAAAGTACTTAATGCAGGAAAATTGAGCCAGTTTTACTATTAGATATTATATCATTAATAAGTGAAGTAGTATTTACTGTTGTAGCTTTAAACTTGCATTACATTGAATGAGTTACAGTATTAAGTGGGATAAAATGGAAATCTTAGTACAATAGTTGAATAAATGTACTTTCAATTTTCTGAAGATAAAGTGAATGAAGTCAAAGTTCAGTATTTGCCTCAGACCTGTAGCAGTTCAGTTCTGTAGTAAATGTTCTTAATGACTTAACTGAACAACAGCACCTGCTGCTCTGTCTAATTAACAAACTGTCATTAACACTAACTGTTACTGCTGATCTCTGCCTCAGATTAAAATACAAAGAGTCTAATTAACCGTCAAGCCTCCGAAGCACCACGGCCCTCTGCCCATGGCAGCCGACGAGCTATTTCCTGTCCCACCCTCCTGCTGAACAGTGAACAGAGCTCAGTGTGGTGAGTCCCTCCGGTCAGAGAGGCTCAGACCTGCACTGGGGCAGAATCAGTCCAGAAACAGTGGGGGCTTTTATTTTGGAGTCTGGTGGCAGTTTCACTTTATCTCTGAGGCGAAGGAGACGCCTCCTTCACAACAGTCTGGACTCTGGCTGGTCGTCCTCACTGTGGAGGATGAGAGGATCATAGTGAGGAGCTGCTCCTCTTTTCCAGACTCTGAGAGACCCAAAACCTCTTTCTGTCTGAGATGGATCTGACGGACCAGGTCCAGATCTGGATCTAAGTTCTCTGTTTGAGTTAGTGAAGCTCCAGGACGGAGGTGAGTGATGTTCTGACTTAAAATGATCTCATGTTAAATATGTTTAATTCTCAAGTAAATCAAGCTTTTATTGCACAGGGCAGACTTCCTGTCTCTCAGACATTTTCACTAATTCAGATTTTACCACATTACTTCAGTTACTGTGAGTTAATGAACTGGCTCATTAGTGAAGCTTGTTCTAAACCCGATTATAGCAGCAGTAGATACAACAAGCTCAGAGTCATTAACTGTGAATATAAATCCACAGAGGAAACTGTCACATGTTTGATTCTCTGCAGATTCATGTCGTACTGACAGACATTGTCAGCAGGGTCGACTACTGTAAAACAACATGTCTTATTTCACCGGTGTCAGGTTTCATCTTTCGACTTAAACAGGCTGATCTGAGCAGGAAGTGTGGGGGGTTGAGTTTTATGGGGTCACATAAACAGCTTCAGCCGCCGGGCGTCACATGCGTAGTTAGAGAAGTTATTGGATGTGTCTGGAAATGTTGGTGTTAAATCCGTTAAATCATTAAACAGACATTTGTCTCCCTCTGGTATTTATGAGTAAACGTCAGTGCAAACTGTGTGTCATGAATATCTGTGGAAGAAAATACCTGTGGGGTGTTATTGTGTAAGTAAGAAAACAGTAGTGTGAGTGTGTTTCTATGAGGACTTTTAAAAAACATATTAGTGTCTGTATAAATATTCATCTGCACATTAGATCTACTGTAAAGAATCTCCTAGTTATCAAGTTCTGTCTGTAATGAAGTCTGAAGAGTTGTATTTAAAACAAATGATGAATCTGCTGAGGACGGAGGATATTTAAAAAATCAACCTGCTTCAAGACATTTCAAGAAATTAGTGTCTGTGAATGAAAGTGATGTAGGTGATTAGACTGGAATTAAGAGAAAAATAAACGTCATTATAAAAAATACCTGAAAAAATGTAATTGACATAGAAATAATAACGTGTAATTCCTCCTATAAACACATAAATTACAAACAAAAAGACGTGATAAGAAGGTGATGAAGTCTGATAACCAGTCTGATGTGTGGACATGAAAAACCAACAGTCTTTAATTAAACAGACATTGTTTGACTTTACATGAGCTGAACTGAAAACTTAATTACCCACTTATGTGGTTCAGGTCTGGGGGCAGTAAATTGAGGGTGCAGATGGAGTCATGCTTCTTCTCTGTGAGTTAAACGACCGGTTCCCAGAAGTCCATGGACCAGGAGTCCGAGACCAGAGAAACTACCAGCGTAACTGTCCTTTAAAAAAGAAAAAGAGTGAGCGGGGTCTGCCAAGAGTCAGCAGGATAAAGATCAGGGCGGGGGACCGAGCGACCCCCCCCCCCCCCCCCCCCGGCAGTGAGGGTTCATTCTCCCCAGAGAGAAGCAGCAGAAAGAAAAACATTCGGCTCCCATGCACATTGTTGTTGTAATGGGGGGGGGGGTTAGTCATCATGTTTACATCAAGCTTTACTGTAACCATGCGACCATCTGTGACCAACAGGGTTTCAGACCAGATCCCAGACCTCAGCCCAGTCCAGGTCTCAGTCTCTCGGTCCTGGTTCAGGTCTGTGATTCTCCATCGGTTCTGACTGAGAGATCTCAAACTGTTGGATCATGATGTATTGAACAGATGCTCATTGTTCCAGAGGATGAACCCTTATGATTTTTCTGATCACATGACTTTTACTATGTGAAATCTGTCATTTCACTTTTTCTGTGGGAAAAAAATTCAGATTTCCTTGAGAGCGGAAAAGAGCCATGATGTCATAAACATAAACATCCTATCAGACACAGAGCCTCACGCTGCTGTCCTCACCACAATGTCCCTCTCTGTTGACCTCTGACCTCGGACACTGGTTTAAATCACAGGAATGATGGGTGGAGCTCAGGTTTTTGGATGAGCTCAGATTTCCACAGTGGATTTACTAAACTAAACTAAACTGTCTGAACTTAACTAAACTAAACTTGTGTTATTTTATTGACAGGATCTTCAGGAGCTCAGAGAGTAAAATCTCCTGGTCGATATCTGAACCACAGTGACCCTGATGGAGCCTGTGAAGAAAGACATGGAGCTGCTCAGTAACAGCATGGCCACCTACGCTCACATCAAAGGTAAAGGTTCAACCTGGGGCTCAGGAGTCTTTAAAGGAGTCGTGAGATGAATGTATGGGGTCAATTACCAAATTATCAATCATCAATTATTCCTTCTCAAATACCAAATAGTGAACAGTTTTACCTCTGAAGGCTGTAAAACTGTTAAAAGATGAGAAGACGGGGGCGTCGAGTGGCGCAGTGGGTTGAACATGTGTAGAGGCCACAGTCCTTGCTGCAGCAGGCCCCCGGTTCGATTCCCACATCGGACGGCCCTTTACTGCATGTCATTCCCCCTCTCTCTGCCTCCCCATTTCCTGTCTCTCTCTCTACTATCCTGTCCAATAAAGGCACAAAAGCCCCCCCCCCCCCCAAAAAAAAGATGAGAAGACTAACACCACTCTATAAAGCTAAAGGCAGCAACCAGTTAGCTTAGCATATAAACTGGAAACAGGATCTGCTGCTCAGAAACAGTAGAAGAAAAATAAACAGAGTTCAGGCAAACAGCCAAACGTCATTTACTTCCAGTGGTAGAAGAATTCACATCACTTACTAAAGTTAAAGAATAGATGCAAAGTCCAAAACTGAAAACACAATTTGTTCTTTCTCCATTAATCCCCTCAACCATCAGATTCATCTGACCCTGTGGAGGTTTGTAACCACCGGACAAAACTACCCGAATGTATTTAGAGCAGTTAAAACTGGCTCCACCATTGATTTATTTATTCATCATTATTAACAACCTAGTGGAATTTCAAATGCTGGGCTTACTTATCATTGTGATATTGGTTATTTATTCAAGTTATTTTTCCAGCACAAGTTTAAAGGGGAAATGTCTGAACTGAAAACATGTGAAAACGTGACATGTGATGAGGTTCCAGGTCCCAGCTAACTCTGTTTTTTTAATTAGGGCTCATGAAGCAAAATGGTCGAGAGCTGCTGGTTCAGTCTTTAACAAGATTTTTATTTTATTTTACAAGCATATTATACTCAATGTTTTGTTTTAAATACACCGTCAGACCCGTGGGACACTTTGGTAGAGTGACTTTAGCTGAGGCAGAAGAACTGATATTTGTTTGTGCCTCTCTAATTTGTTCAGTTGTCATTTTGACTTTCTGGATTTAAAATTTAAAGTTTCCTCTCAGAGGACATCAGGGTTACGACTGTGATCAAAGCAGAACAGGAAGTGGCAAAAAGTACCTTTAACTGTACTTCAGTCCAGTACCTGAGTGAGTTTATCTGTTGTTGTTTACCTATTATTCTTTACCTGTTGTTGTCTACCAGTTGTTGTTGTTGACTGTCTTCTGTCCATGCAGCCAATCCAGAGAGTTTCGCCCTTTACTTCATGATGGGCGTCTGTTTCGGGCTGCTCATGGCACTCTGCCTCCTGGTGGCTGCCATCGCCTGCAGGACTCACCGCCACCGCAGACTGCCTCCCTCCCCCGAGAGGAGGCAGCTGAAGGAGTCCAGCGAGGAAGAGGAAGAGGAAGAGGAAGAGGAGGAGGAGGAGAGCATCGCAGACGAGGATGGGGAGGAGGCAGAGACCCCCAGAGTGACTGCCGGGCCGATGACGTCTAATAGTTCTCTGATGAGTGTTGATGTGTTCGCTTCAGCTGACGAGCTGGAGAAGGCGAGACGTCTGGAGGAGAGAGAGCGAATCGTCAGGGAGATCTGGAGGAACGGGCAGCCGGACATCCTGGTCACAGGGACGGGGACAATAGGACGAGTCCATTACCACTGACAGACACTGAGAAAGACTCTTCACGACTGACGGACAGAGAGAGTTCACTGATGAACACATGAATATCAGTTCACTCATCATGAGGAGAAACACTCCACATGTGAAAAAGGTTTCATAATGTCTCATGTTTAATGTCTTATGTGGGAGGGATGGAGCTTTTTAACATCAAAGGTTATGTCAACCCTGGTGGGGTTTGAAATACATTTACATTTACCAGTCAACAGTCAATGAACTAACTGTAGGCCGTGGATTGATTCCTGACAGAGAGGTGTACAGGTGTTTCTCCAGATCTGTGGCCAAAATAAAAGACTTCATCTTAGTCATATTTCTCAAGTGATAAAAACACGACTGAACAAGTTTCTTCATCTGAGGTTCAAAACACAATCAGAGATCACTGTCTTCACCTGAGGACTCCATGTAATCGGGTCACTCACCTGGTTTTCTATCATACCATTCTTTTTGCAGGAAGATCAAGTTCAATGACCTCAGATCATCTGTGATTTAATGTAAGAAGTTGAATACAGCTTCAAACAAACCAATCAGAATACAGCTACAAATCTACCAATTACAATACGGCTGCAAATCTACAATTTAGCAGCTAAGGTTACTGACATTTATCATGTTGCATTCACCTAAGAATCATTATGTTGTCAATTGTTTAATTTTTCATAGTTAAAGTAACTGTTACTGATTCATTTCATAACAATATTAAACTATTGATGGTCAGAATTAGCAGTTAATGTGTTTATCACTGGGCTAGTCTTTCCCACAGAAACCCTCCAGTCTTTTTCCAGTCTTTACATCAGCTTGTGTCTGTTTCCACAAATCCCAGTAGCTCCCTCTCAGTCTGGCTACAACACTGCCCACTCTCTGGTAAAGACTTGTCTGTTTGTCCTGTAAATATGATTCTCGGTTGATTACATGTTTCAGAAACATATTTTGTGTCTGCTACAGAAAATAATACATACACTTCTATAAGTTGACGTATACGTTTCTTCACTTTCTTACAGAACATTAGAAGAGCATATTAATATCAATCTCATGTCTGTAGGTAAATATGAAGCAAATGGTTAGCTTAGCATAGCATAAAGACTGGAAACAGGAGGAAACTGCTAGTTCAGCTCTGTCCAAATATAAAAACAATTCAAAGGTGGATGTGTGGAGCCAGGAGGGGGGTTGACTGTAAGTTACTGAATCTGAATCCTTACTCCCTTATCAAATCTTATTAGGTTTACCTGTGAATAACTTAAGGCCAAATTAACTCTAACATAAACATGTCTAACCACCAGAAAGCAGAAATACTAGTTTTAGTGGCAGCATTGTCAATGTTCAAAGATTGAGAGAAGAGGAGAGATAAAATGTTTGATAAGAGATTTGTTAGTGTTGGAGCTGAACTAATGAGGTATGTTGTAAATGTTGTAACAGGCTGTCAGAACCATCTCTACCATCCTGTCACTTGACCCCCCCTTGTGTCTCCACTCACTTTACATTGGCCTGACATCATGCTTATAAAAGTCACTTCTCTAGCATCTGGGAAAGTTTGACAAACATTAAATCTCCATGATTTAAAAAATCTTACCACAAAGTTTCCACGGCAGATTCTTCTCTGCAGTATCACTGCATCATGGTTTTGTACAGATGATATGAATAAGATAACCCTCAGGCAGAGCCAGGCTAGCTGTTTCCCCGTTTCCAGTCTTTATGCTAAGTTAAGCTAAGATAACCAAACCAGTGGAGAGACGAGAGAAATATTAATGTTCTTCATGTGTAGCTTGTATAACATTTAAAACATTATTTACTTACTGGCTGTAATAACAAATACAATATTGTCGTTTTTGTATTTTGTCTCCTTCATCAAAAGTAAAGGGTTTGGTTTTTGGCTAAAAACTAAAAGCTACTTCAGTTCAGCTTTACATGAAAAGGTTTAAACATGTCTGAGGGAAAAAAACTTGTTAAAGGTTTTGTAGATTGTCACTGCCAACCACACTCAAGACAACCATTAGTCCACATTAGCACTGCCTGATATGCTCCAAAGCAATGCTAACAGCTAGCCAGCTAGCAATAGCAACATTTGCCAAACATATTAAAAATATGGCAAGTTAGCTAATGTTAGCATGCTACTGTAGCCGTCATTAACAAAAACAGACATGTAACATTATGAACCATCTAGTAACTAGATTCTAGTTACTTACACATGGAGGAGAAGAAACAGTTGAGTCCAGCTGTCCTCCCTGATCTTCAGCAGCTAGCAGGTCTCTCCTCTCAGTAAATCCAGTACTGAGTCCAGGTCAGAGAACACTGAGGGAGTCGGTCCACAGCCGACCGAGATTTGACCCGGTGGTCCTCATGTCCCCTCTCTGATCTGATCTTCCTTTGTAGGGGCCTTTCAGAGAAAGACGTGGCTTCTTCTATGAAGGATAGTTTGGACTGTTTTCTCATTTATTATTGACTGTTGTCTCCTTAATTTACAATGACGTCAGATACATAGAAATACACAAAGTTAAAATACCGCACACCTGAACTCTGAGTACTGCTCCATCTATTTCGCCTGTGGGGTGGGGGGGGGGGGGGTCCCTGTGCCTGAATAAAGGTGTAGAGGGCCAATGGTTTAACAGGAGGGACTCACTTGCATGAACACGCACACATACACACTACCACACACCACCGCCCGATATCACAACAGAACATAGCACAGATTAAACTACATGGTGTCTGCTCAGGATGCCATAACGCCTCAGTATCTTTACATAGAAACAAGCTGTTTGCTGCTGGTTTATTGTTTAAAATCTCATTTACTGAACCTTCAACAGATTAAGAAGTGAGGTCTGTATGTGGAAAACAATAGGGACATAAAGCTACAGTCAACAAAACTCATTATCACAAACTACATTTGGCTGTTTATTGTTCCTTTTTGTTTAACTCATGGAAAAAAGTATAAATCTCAAAAATCACACTTACAGAATTGCCCTGAATCAAAGAAAATTTTATTGAAAATTAAAAGACAAGTAATTCAAAACTCTTGAACAGTAAAAAAGTTTTCAGCTTCTGATTAATCAAAAAAAAAAAAAAAAAAAGAAGTCCTACAGTTGTGTTTAGTACATGCAGAATGTACAGTCAATGTGGGACAAAGCAGCACAGAGAGATTCACAGAACTAGTTTGTGTCAACTCCTCAAAAATACACATCTTTTGCCTCTTGACAAAATGTTTTGTCACAAATTTTCAGGTTTTTCATGTTCAGGTTCAATGACAGGGTTAAACTGCAGGTCCAAAAAGAACCACATTCAGTTTCTATTTTCCCTCCTCCAGACATTAAGATTACAATGATTTAGGTTGTATAATTCTATACATGTATTATGTCTTTTTTATTAAAAATCTAAAGAAAGGAAACCACTTATCTCCACTGAGATCAGAGGCAGGAAAAGCCGTTTATCTGTCTAAAGCAAATCAGGGGATTCTGGTGCCAATTGTTTTTAACTGAAAACTGCCACAATCAATGAGAATATACTGTAGCACACACAATGTCTTCACTTCCTAATGAGACAGACAGGTGAAGTGAAAAAGCTTGGATAATATAAGTGACAAATATCAAGCTTCCAGGGGTTCAACAGATAATAACTGTTATGTTTGATCGTTTGACAACAACTGATTGGTCCCATGGAGCGAGGTATGAATCAAACGTTTCATGCAGTCACATCAAAGATTAATCACAGCCCCAAACAAAGAAACAAACAGAAGAACAGTTCTACCTCTCCCAGCTGGGCTGTACCTTCAAACAAGCTACACAAGTACACACTACTATAGTTTTATTTTCTAAGGCACAAACGCTTTTATTTTGTTTTCAGAGAACTTTGATGCCTCAGTAATCTCTCTCTCTCCACATGTGAGTCATCAGCTGCAAAACAAATCCAACACATAAAGAACACTGAAATTAAACTTGTCACAGACAGAAGGAACCGAGTCACGTACAGTTCTTTCTTCACTTTAACCGTTAATGACATGAAATGGAGAAAAATTAAAGAACCTCTTCATCATCATGTGATGCTGATGGATGATGTAGCAGTTTACTGCTTCAAGCCAGCGGCGGAATCTCCGGCCATCTTGGCGTCTTTATGGTCGACTTCTATGTGGTCATCTCCCAGCTCCCCTTCCTCCCCCCCCTGGAACATGTCATGGGTCCACTTCGGGCTGCTGCCCCCCTTCCTGTAAACGAAGCGTCCTCTACGAGCCGGGAACGAACCGCGGCCTCTTCCACGGTTGTCGACCCAGGTTTTCTCTCCGTCACGATCGTCGTGCTGGAAGAGAAACAAGAAAGGTTAAAGGTCAAGATGAAGAAAAACACAGTGAAGGTTGGAATCTTCTTGATGATTATTTTAAGCTCATTTACAGTGTTTAAATAAATAATACATAAGAACTTGAAAATGTTTGAATAAATATGATGTTCTAAATTGGTTCAGAAAAAGGGTTTCAACAAATGATCCATCTTCATTATCATTAAACATTTATATATGAATTAAATGAATCAGCAGCTGCAGAGTCTCACCAGGTAATACTTCCTGCTCTTGGGCGTGTACTCAGGGTCCCACTCCTCCTCTGGGGGGCGCACTGGAGGGTTCATATTGGCAGGATTTCCATT
Source organism: Seriola dumerili (assembly GCF_002260705.1). NCBI lineage: Eukaryota > Metazoa > Chordata > Actinopteri > Carangiformes > Carangidae > Seriola > Seriola dumerili. The sequence continues at coordinate 86,406 of NW_019174528.1, read as the reverse complement.
GCTGTTGTTGCCTGGATAGTTTCCCCTGTTCCAGCCTCTTCCTCTGACTCTGGGGAACTGGAATCAAAACAACAGTCACATGATCTAGAATAAGATGGAGGAATATGTTGATAAACCTGGTTTAAGTCAGACTCAAACAAACCCAGAGCCACGACACAACTGATGGATCAGGGTTTAGTTCAGTGATGAGGTTTCACTGGTTTCACTACATTACCTTAGTAAAAACCAGGTAGTGCATGGATTATGTATGAGAGTGTCATCATCATTATCATCATCCACATTATGATCCTTAGCATTAGGAGGAGGGAACAGAGCAGAGAATTCAGTCTACTGTGATGTCATTAGGACAGAGAATTACAAGAAGAAACGTCAGTGAAAAGCAAACAGCAGCAGAAGAAATTAAGCTCAGACAGGAACTTACAAATCCACGTCCTCGGCCTCGCTCCGGGCCATGGCCCTCGTAATCTCGAGGGCCTCTGTCTCCAGGTCCACTGCAGTCCCGTGGAGGATAACGAGAGTGACTGTAGCCCTCCTCCGAGTGCTCCATCCCCTCCCCCATGTACTCTTTACCTCTGAAAGGTGGTGGATAGGGGGATGGAGAGGAAGAGGAGGAAGAGGAGGATGGGGAGCGATCCCGCTTCTTCTTACCCTTCCTGTGAGAAAAACATTGCCGTCATTAAAATGGAGATGAGTTTTACAGGTATGAAAGTGACGTAGAGATATGAAGAGCAACGTGTGGAAGTGGTTACTATGGCTTCAAAGAGACAGGACTCTGTCCAGGTCCCACAGACTCCAGGTCTGTGGTGAGTCACTGAAGAACTGATGGGACGTACTTGGATTTCTTGTGGTGTTTCCCAGATTTCTCAGAGGACCTCTCCCTGCTCGGCCCTCGGGAGCCTCCTGGGCTCCTGCCGCCTTCACGCTTGTAGTCTCGCTCTTTCCCTGCAAACCTCTTACGTCTTTCAATATCCAGCCGAAGGTCCATCACGTCACCTTTGAACTTTTTACTTGTATCCTGCAGAGAGATTCGTGTTTATTTACCACAGCACCAATACTACTGTAATACTGAATGAAGAAATCAAGTGCACACATTCTCACAGATTCATATTCATATATATCATGTATACTATGTTGAACATGTCATATATATAAATATATATACATAGAGAGATTATTAAATACTTGATCAACTAATAAAAAAAATTATAATAAAAAGCTGCAAAGCAAACACAGATGTACAACATATGAAAGTATTGTGTTCCCTCTAGTAAAGATAAAAAGTGAATATTGACAATTATTGAATTACATATTTTATTACTATGATCAGTAACTACTTGGCAGTAAATACTATGTGTAGTAAAATACAACACTCTTCTGTACAGTATCTGTGGTAACCAGCAGCATGCATGTAGCAGAGTAACTGAATTTCACAGCTGTTTTGTGGCTTGATTTTTGTCTTTTTAGGAAAAATACTTACAAGGTAAAGGCACTGATAACGTCCCTTGAGAGGCTCGGACTCAGGATCTTAATTCACTTCCTTTTAGCCTTTGCTTGGGTTCGTATCTACCCAATCAATAACCATATCTCATAGGCTGGGGGGCTTGCTTGGCACTTACAAAACACAATTGGGCTCTTTTGATTTAGAAATATGCATCCTTTGAAAGAAAAGCACAAAGCTGAACACTGCTGCTTTGGATCGACTCAAATTTGCTCCAAATACGTCAAATTTCAAAAGTGCTGGTCACCTTGTAGCTCGTCTCGTCCACATCCTCAAACAGGTGAGAGTGCCTCTTAAAGGCACTGGGGGAAACATCGATTCTCCTGAGAGGAGGGAAACGTCACTTCATGTCATTTATTGATTATTATTAAAAATGCTTTGATGAGTAAATTACACATGATCAGATAGGTGTTGGTGTACCTGTGGATTTCTGGGCTCTTCCTTGGCTTCATCATTTCTACCTCTGCAGCTTTTCTTTGGTACATGGCAAACCGCTCACTTAAAGTGATGTCAGAGGAGCGGAAGTGTTGAGCTGCAAAGTCACAACAAAACAGTTTTATTCACACAGGAGTGGTAACCATGGTGACTAACTTTTATATATATAAAAACTTTTTTATATATATAAAAACATTAACAACTGTCCTGTTGTCTGTCCCCTGGAGTCTGGACCAGCTCAGATCATACTGTACCTTTGATGTAGTGAACGATTGAGACTATGTGCTGAGCGAACAGCTCTGACGGGCTGCGGCGAAGCTGTGAAGACTGAATGTGCTGGAAAATGGAACGAAACTCTGGATCTTTCTTCGAGGTATTCAGCAGATCTCTGGGCAGGAGTCGATCTTTAGTCAGAGACGAACTGAGAACACACCAGTGAGGAACTTTTATGTTCATTTTCAATTTGCACATGAAAAACCTGAGTGAAAATTTAAAAAACATTTTTACACTTGACTGAGGTTCAAAAGTCTGATCATCAGTAAAAGGGAAGTTTAACCTACAGTTCCTTTTGTTACTGATTCCAATGTCTTCACTGCAATGACCAACGAAGTAACCAACAATTGTCATGAAACATAAAGTTACAATGAGAAGCTCAGAGAGACAGAAAAATGTCTGAATCCAGAGAAAATGAGTTCATCTGCTGTTTGACAGGAGAAAGTCTATGACTACCCGATACAGGATTAACATGAAGTTTAACCAGGAGGCTGACGGAGACGTTGTCTTGTATTGGGGTCAGTACAGTGACACAGTGTTCAGTGTATGAATGGCAGTTCTACACTTACCTGGGAATTTCATCTAAAGAACCAATTTTGAGCTCAAAGTCTTCCCTTGAAGCTGACAGTCGTCGTACGGGTGACTCTTCACGAGGAGGGAAAGCTCCAGGAAACAGTGGCCGGTCTTTCTCTCTGGAAGTGGTGGGAGGGGTCGGACTTCTCCTGGACTTTTCTTTCTTCTCCTTCTTCTTGGACTTCTCCTCTTTCTTTGAGCTGTGCTTGCGGCTTCGGTACAAATCCTCCTCCATGTGATCTACAGGCTCTGCCTCTTCAGCTTCTCTCCGGCTCTTCTCCTTCACTGACGGGTAGGACGTCGAATAGTTCGGCTCGTCCCCCCATTTCCCGAAAAGGTCCCGAGCTGTCAAGGTGGGTTTGATGTCGCCGTCCTCCTCAATGTCCCGTTCTTTCAGCCCGTGAGACTTGAGGAACTCCTCCTCTCCGGCATCAAAGAAGGGATGAGCCTTGTCTTCCTTGGAGTCCGTGAAAGAAGAGGACGAGATGTTGAACATGTCTCCTGACTTGTTTCCTTTGTCTGGTTCTCTGTCTGCAGCGCTCTGCTCCTTATCTCGACCGTTCTCCTTCTCCTGCTTTTTGTTTTTATTCTCTGCCAAGAACCTGGAACAGAGAACCACACTGAGCTAAAGAAGCTGCCAGGCCAGGAACACCAATAATATACTTAGAATAATTAACACTTTAAAGTCTCATACAAATAACAACAGAGGAAACAACACAAGTACAACATAAACTGACAAACTGAAAGTGAGAAGTGTTACACACACCAGGGATGGGCTGGTCAACTGTCTTTACTGTCTTTATTGGACTGGAACGTCTTCTGACTGAAATTTTTTTAAGTCTAAATCATTAATATTATTATATAATAATATCATCTTTCCTTACTCCAAACATTAGTACAAGTACTGAGAGTTTTCATTTTTCACTACACAGTAACAGTGACATGTTTGTATCTGAAAATCTGAAACGATACAAGCTTTTAACAGAAACATGATAAAAAGTCAACCAATCAGAGGCATTGAGCAAACGCTGTCCTTTCTAAAAACTAACCCCAGCTCTTGATTATTTATTGTCAGCATTAATTATTATCCTTTCAGTCGACATGGAAACACACCACCCTAACTGATCTGAACAATGTTGATTTACCCTCTTTACCCTTTTCATTCCCACCTTCATTTCACTGACTGGACTTAAAAATATCAGAAAAAAGCCCATCCCTGATGCAAACAGGACACAGCAGGACTCACATTGCAGTAATTATACTCACGTAACCACCATCGTCCTAAGTAAGAGGGATTTCATACAACTTCCTGCACAGAAAATATCCGGCTACATGTTCAATGCTCTTAAACTCAGGAGTCTTATGATTCCTTTTGAACATGATTTCTTCCAAGGATCTTTGAAAAAGGCTAAACATGTTTGAAAGATAACGTTCATAGTTTGTTAGGACAATAAAATTGAAAACGAGGTGATTGGATGTAAATAAGTGAGTGACAGACATACTTCTTGAATGCAGCAGAGATCACACTCTTATCTCCAGCTTTGGCGTCTTCCTTTGAGAAGAAGCCGAAGCCGCTGAAACAGGCTGTTTGTCCAGACTTTGTGGGGCTCTTTGTCGGAGGGGATGACGCGCTGCCGATGGTTTTCCACAGAGGACCGCCTCCTCCTGGCCCTTTGCTCTCAGGGCCGGAGGCAGCATCGTCTTTCTTGGGGCTGCCTCGTTTGGGGCTGCTGTCATAGTCGATCCATTTCCCTCCGGATGCCTTTTCGATGGCGCTGCCTTCAGCTGCCTGACCTGACTTATCCACCTGACTTTCTGTCGCCTTGTCTTTGTCCCTGGAGACGGGCTTGGCCTTGCTGCTACGATGGCGTGGAGATGAGGACCGGGATCGAGAGGAGTAGCTGGAGCGTCTGGAGCGCCGGGATCTGCCTGATGACGAGCGATCAGAGTAACGAGAGCGGCTCCGGCTGCCCGAGCGCTTCCTGGGGGTGCGGGAGCGTGAGCGCCCCCTCCTTGGACTGTGTGAGTGGTGGTCCTGGTCATAGTGGCGATCATGCCAACCTCCACCTCCACCACCTCCACCTCCACCACCCTGCCAATTGGCTTTATAGTTGTAGCCACCGCCTCCTCCTCTGTTCTGGTAATGACCACGTTGGTAATAACCCCGGTTCCTGCCGCGGTAGTGGTACGGCCTCCTGTAGCCGCGGTTGTAGCCTCTGAAGCCCCCCCTGTTGTTCTGATAGTCTCTGGTGGGATAGTTTCTGTAGGATGGAGAGTGAGAGCGGGAACGAGACCGAGAACTGAAGAGAAAGAAAGATAAGAAAATAACGTTAGCAAAGCTTTTAGTCGAGCCTCTTCATTTTCTCCAGGCTCAGACAGTACAAACCTACTTCTACTTCACATCAGTGAAACACGAGGAGTCTGGACAAGACACTGAATCAACATGACCTGTCTGTGAACACCTGACCAAAACTGACATAAAATCTCCTGAAATTCCACTCATGGGTCATGTGATAAACAACCAAACCATCTATGTGACAACTGAAACACCAGATGTGTTGCTTTTTCTAAAGTAAAGAATGAACCTTCCTTCAGTTTCCACTGAATCAGACTGTAGACAGAATTTACATTAAAGAGGAAAATGAACTGATTCAGAGTCAACTGCAGTAGAAGATCAGCTCCTCTACAAAACACTGACAGTCATTAATTCTACTGAACCATCTGAACCATCACATGATCCTGAAGGACGAGAAGTTCTCAGAATTCATTGAAGCAAAAATTCACAAAAAGAAACGATTTAGAAAACACACATTATGTGGTTTCTTTTCATATTGTAATTTAAACTAGAGCTGAAATAGTTAATCAATTGTAATTATTCTATTAACAGGAAATTAATCAATTAATTATTTTACACAAAAATGTCAGAAATTCAGTTGCTCAAATGTTCAACTATGAATAATTACTTTCTTTTTTACAGTAAATTCAATATTTATGTTCTGAAGTTTCTCACAGATTATAGTCAAAATAATTAACTGATTAATCCAGAAAATGAACAGATAAAAATAATATTATTATTATATTAATATTATAAATAATATTCAATTATTTATACAAAATTATTGTACTATATTATTTTACATTGTACTGTGTGAAGAGAATGATCATTCTTTTATCTGACCAGCAGATGGAGCCGTTAGCCCCTGCTGACAGCTACAGTGGAGAGAAGGAAACTTTTAACAACTTTTATTGTGATAATCTTTGAGATTGAAACATCACACTCATTGTGACTTCCTGTTTAATGACCTGCAATGGGACAACACTTCAGGGAAACAATCCTCCTCAGCAACAGCAGTGATTAAATAAGGAAAGACACATAACATTAAATAAATTAAACATTATATTGACCATATTGGTTGACAAGTCTAACACAAATACAAATAATGACTGGAGAGTCTAAAATAAAGAGACTGAAGGTGAGCTGATGCAAATTGCTGGAGGCTTTTCGTCAGCCTTTTTCCTTTCACTGGAAAAAGGAAAAACATTTATGCAAATCAAGAGAAAACCTAGAGTGAGCTGAGCCGAGCAACAGAAGCACAACAAAGCTATTATACTCTGACCTGGAGGTCAGATATTAGGAGGGCATCAGAAACCACCTCTCTGAATACGATTACATTACAAAATTTAATAGGACTCTTCCAAACCTTAGTTTGCAAAATAAAACCTGGTGACAGAGCTGTACTCATTTCTAGGTTGAATCTATTGGATTTAATGTTAACTGTTTGTAGATTTGTAGATGTTGTTGTTGTTGTTGTTGTTGTCGTTTTACATTGAACATCTGTATATTTTTAGCCAATGGTAGGATATTATCAATTGTGTCGTTTCTGCTATTGACCGTTTTAATTACATTATACATGTAAAAGCTGAACTAGAAACAGGAGTGGAGAATTAGAAACAGCTATAAACTCTTTGTGCAACACATTAGTTTCATGCCTCGTTTTGAAACTATGTTAAATTGCATCGTCCCTATCAAATGAATAATTAAACTAAAACAAATAACTGTGAGACATTATCAGGGAGCACTAGTTGGACATGTTTCAAGTTTAGCTTAAACAAATATGCTAAAAGGTTTAAAAGGGATCCTGATTGGAAACTGTATAGATAAGATCAGCCTTCCTTGCTGCTTTGTACAGTTTCAAAGTCAAACAGACAATATCAACAAGTTATCTAGCTGATGTTTTTTCAAAGCAGGGACTAATATCAGAGCAGATTTTATTTTATACAGTCAGGCTCACTGTTTATAAACTACATCATTAATAATAAAGGTCTTTGCTCTTCAGTTCACAATGTAATTAAAAAAGGGTTTGATGATATCAAACTGACAACATAAACAGATTTACCTGTAGCGACGTTTTCTAGATCTGGAGCGGGAGCGGCTTCTTGAGTGAGATCTGGAGTAGGATCTGGATCTGGACCTGGACCGTGATCTGGAGCGGGACTGAGCATGAGAATCCGGAGCCTTCGACATCTTTGTACTCAGGCCAGTGTCAATGTTCTTTTCCTTAAAAACAGAAAAACAAGTGAACAAGTGGCACTTATACTGCTGATGCTTGCACACAGAATGAATTTACTCAGTGTTCAGGGACTGAAACAGAAACCAAAGGTCACACTGTTGTGGAAAAACAAACAAATCCTCCACATTAATCAGGATCGTCCAGCTACACAGAGCTGCTGACAGACCAGGACTGGACTCTGTACATGACACCTTGTTACCCGTCATCAAGACTTCTGCACCAAGCTGCACCAAACCTGCCATCAACTGCCCCTAAAGCCCCTAAAGCCTCACATGACCTTGAACTGTCAGAGAAACATGAATCAAACACACAACATTAAACTGCAGCAACTAGAGAAGCATGAAATCACATGAGCTGACAGCAATTTCAGACAGGAGGAGATCATCATGATGTTCAGACTCAACATCAGACACACTTCAACGTGAGTCCTCCCCCACCCCCCAATACCAAGTTACAGGTAGTCAATCAGGTTCAATAATCATGGTCATTCTGTTGTGTCTGATCAGAGCTCCCCATTAGTTCTGTGTGTGATTGTGTTTGTCTTGTTCAAAGTGAGAAAACTCCAATATCCTTAATATTAAAAATTATTTCATATAGAGTCTTTTGCAGCTAAAAATAATGCCAATGACTATTTTGTTCCCAAAATCCTTGAGACAGATAATCAAGATTAATGAATCACAATACAATTGTATTTCATGCTTTTGAATTTTACACCGATTACACTGACAAGAAAAACATAATTTTAAAAACGACCTTTTTAAAAAAAGAAGTCAAGAAAATGCTATTTTCTTTTATCAACATGTTTCTGTCATAAGGAAAAATGTTAAATAAATAAGCGGTTATTTTTACAATCTTACCAAACTAAACTGACTGTTTCTGGTCTGTTCTGCTGAGATACTTGAGTGATACCTGAAAAAAAACATTTCCTCTTCGAAGTGAAGATGCAGCACTAATCTCTAACACAGCAGCAGCTTGGAGAAGGAGAATGCGTGTCTCTGGTTCTAATGACATCAATTTACTGTCCCCACTGTTCAAAGTCTCATGTTTGCATTTTATTTCAGGTTCCCTTTGAGAACCCATTCAGATGCATAACAGGGTCTTTCAGTGAATGTTGAGGAATGCCTCATTTATTTGGTGTTTGAACAGTTTCTACGTGACAAACAATGGTTGTTCACATCTAAAGCACTTCAGCCAATCAAAAGGGACAAAAGCTCCTTACTGCTCTTCCTCTGAACATCAGACCTTCAATACACAGTTCAGGTGAGAAAAGCCTGTTTGTTAGGGACCAGTCAGTCCTATGTAAAGTTGGGGAAAACCAGTTTTTGTGAGTTTCTAATGAAGACAGGAGATTGATGTGTTTTATTTTAAGTGTAAAATCAACATTAACATTTTCATGACTACATTCTCATCAGGTTTTACTGAGTTTAATACTCAGAGCTGTGCACAGTATGTTTGTAGTTTAAAAACACATAGAGTTATAATACATAATAAGCTAACTAACAGTTTGGTATTTGAAGTGTTTGTATTCACAGCATTGTCCCTGGTGTTTGGAAAAGAACCTGCACTTTATTCATGACTTGAGTGATAATGACAGTGAGTCGACTCTCACCACAGTATCTGCTGTTCGCTGCTGAAGCTCAGTGACGTTAAACCAAAAACGGAAGTGAAAGTGAGTGTGAATAATTTCAAGTTTTCCATTTCATCACTGAACGCTGCTTCTGACTGTAAAGGAGGCAAAGACAGTCTCTGTGCTCTGCATCTAATGAACCTCCACGTGCAGTGACATGTAAATATGCCTATGTAGGTCTATTCTACTCTCTAGTACAGCTGCACAATTAATCTAAATATAATCGAAATCTCAGTGTGGCCAAGTGAAATATCCAAATTACAGGACATGCTATTCTCTTTATTTAAAGGTAAAACATCCCAACATTGTTGTGCATTGTGGTGCTACAGAGACACCCAAGTCTACAAATCATATTCTCCACACATAAAGGAAACATGTTTGTTTGGTACAAGATTTTTTTCTTTTTTTTGTGTAAAAAACAATGATTCCAACTGAAATCACAATATCTGACAAAATAATCACAATCTGATTTTTTTTTTTTTTTTTTTTTTTTAAATATCATGCAGCCCTACTCTCTGGCTTCAACTCATGTCACCTGTCACAGAACACTGGCTCTGGCTGATGCAGAACTGGTTCTGGTTTACCCTGGAAAGGAGCTTGGGTGGTTGTGTGGGCTGATCTTTTATGGACAAGTGTTTGCAAAACGTCTAACCAAAGACACACACAGTGTAACAGTCTAAAAGTTGTGAACCGGAACAGACCACAGCAGCAGAAAACAGTGTTAAAACTGCTAAAGGGAAGTTAAGTTTAATTTGGTTGGTTGGTTGAGAGGAGGTTCACTCTATTAATCCCAAAAGGCATTTAAAAAGTGAGGCAGGTAAAAAACAAATATTCATCCATAATTCTATAATATCAGATAACTAATTAATACAACCATTGAATAAGTATTGCACATTATCCCAAATTCAATTGATTGATTTTCACCTGGTTGAACACTAACACAACCACACTGGGTCCAATGTTCAGTTTGGTCATTTTCTGTTGTTTGGTTAATTTTGTTAATCATCTCCATTTACAGCTCTAAGCAAATAGACAATATAAAGTGACCTGTGCACAACAGGCACCACTGAGTCGAGGATTAGTTATCTTGTATGAAATGTCAGATAATAAAAATGTAAAATGTCCTGTATTTAGTAAAGTGTGTAATTTCACAAACCTCAAGCTAACGTGTTCAGATTTCTTGTTTTGTCAAACCAACAGTCCAAAGATATTCAGTTTATCATGGAAGACTAAGGAAACTGGGAAAATACACATTTAAGGAACCGGAACCAGAAAATCAGTTTTTTTCATAAAAACAAAAAAAAACAACTTCAAATGATTAATGGATTTTAAAAATAGCAGCACGATCAACTGTTTCATTAATCGTTGCAGCTCTATATCAGATAACTGTTTAACAAAACTGTTGCTAATGTATTAGACTGTATTCAAAACAAAATACAAGCCACACATATAATTTTATCTAACGAGAGTTCACTAACAGAAGCCTCAGTGGGTTCAACGTTCAGTTCATAATTTTCTGTTGTTGTTCAGTTCATGTTAATGATCGACATCTGAAGCTGTAAAGACACACTATCAGGTTAAAATATAAACTGATGAAATAACGTCCACTATATTTGGAGTTAGTTTAGTTTAAAGTGACGCTGCAGTGACATTAATGAAGTCAACACTGACTTTGCTCCTGAAAGCACAACCGTTAAGACACTTAACTACTCAATAGTTACCCGTCTCCAGCCAACTTTAACTACCGAGCAAAGCTCCGACATCACGCCGGGTCGCAATTACCTTTCTACTGTCTTCAGCAGACCAGACGAGCCTGGATGTTAACGAGTAAATGTTTGCAGAAGTGGAGCAGCCTTTGAGGCCAGGTTGCCTGGCTGGTCGTCCGGTCCCTCCTTCCTGGTTTTACCGTGGTGAGACCAACCAACGGACGTTAGCAATCTAGCTTCTTAGCAGCAGCGCGGTTACCAACGAGCTGGGCAAACACAGCGGACTGGCCCTTCTGAAGAGGCCGGAGTTCGGACTGCTTTGTCACCCCCGCTGAACATATCAGGGACTGTTTATCTGCGGCTGTAAATTGTGCTAAATGTTTGTTTTTGGCGGGCGTCGAGATTTGACACCAGCTAACGATCGATTAGCTCACGATGCTATCTATAGTCGATCGCTGCGTCCGAATCACGCGAGACTTTGTGTGACTTGGCGAGAAGGCTGGTTTGTTTACACTAGAGATGAAATGTAATAGGGCTCATTACGTGAGCTGTATGTCTCATTTCTGTACCACCTGTGGCACAGTTAAACACACAGGTGTGTGCAAATTACATTTTTATTCAATCTTAACCCCTGCAGCAAACAGACTTGAAACGAGTTTTTTCGAGACTTGAATTTTAAAAAGCAGGGAAAATAATTTGAGCACTTTACCAGGCAGGGCTGGATTACCACCACACTCCTCATATTATAACATGATGTGAACTAAACATTTGTTAAAAATTTTCAACACTGAATATCATCTGTAATGCCTCCTCCATCCTCCATCTTGCTCTCTTGTCTTGTAGAAGGTCAACATCTGGTTCTAAGACCTTCAATAGTTTATTGTAAATGACAGATGACAGAAAACCTCCGATTCCTGACGTAAAAAGTAACAGCGCATTTAATTTTGAAGGAATACTTGTTTCTTCTGTTGCAGACAAACAAAAGAAACTAAAGGACTTTGACCGTTGTTGCTGCCTGTGAAATGTTTCTTTATTTGAACTTCACCCAAATGCTGTGTTGTAGCAGCTTCAGCAGTGTCTTCACTGTAGAGCTGTGGACTATTTTTACCAGACTGAGCCACATAATGCCTCGTATCACAGAGACAGAGAGTTACTAAAGTTACATCCTGTCTGTTTTATTGGAAGCATGAGAGTCAGTAATAAACATCAGATCTATTTCAAAGACTCTGTTCATGTGAGTGTTGTAAGAATCCTTCTGATGGTTTCACCTTGAGGAGATCAGTCATTTATTTCTATAGGATAAATAATATGTCAATATCTATTCAAATAATTTTAGAGGGATGCCTCTCAAGGCATGTTATGCAACAAAATATAGAAAAGCAAGTCATTTAAATAAGAGCACAAACTGAATCACTGGCTTCCTCTTGTTCGTGTCACCTGTTGACCTTAGTGAAAGGAAAGTAATCCTGAACATCTAGACTGGAGTTCAGCCGCAATCCTCCTGTCGAACACACATTTAATCTTTATTCATTTATTGTCATTGTGTCTTTATCAACATTTACGCCTGTTTTCTTCCTCAGTTACAGACGTTCAGTCAGACATGACAAACAACATGTCAGTGCACAGACAAAGACAACAACATGTATTTATACATGAAGAACAAGTATAATATGTAAATGCAGTCCAATAATATTTCATATCCACTGTCTGAGGACAATAACAATGACAGTCTGCACCACGCTCATGGATAAGTACGAGTGACTGCAGTATTCAGTATTAATATCATAACATAATGTTATGATATGGTTTCTTATTTCCCTTTTTTTTATTTAACATGTGACTTGTATGTTCCTTGTTTTTCTCCTTTTCCGCTTGTTCTTTGTTGGTTGACTGAGAAAATGTAAAAATTCTCCTGTTTAATTCTTTTTCTTCTATTTTCACTTTTTTATATTTCTACTTTAATTTCCTTTTCAAATCCTATTTATGTCTTTTTGTATTTTACTGTTGTCTTGTTTCTTGTGTATCTTATTTTAATATCTGCAGCACTTTGAATTGCCTTGTTGTTTGAAGGTGCTTTGCCTTGAAATATTTTTAATGTGGATTTATTCTGCACCTTTGCAAATGTCAATTTAAGTCACTTGAACTATTTTATCCTGAAAGAAATGAAGGTGTTTTCTACAAGGAGCTTCACAAGTCCTTCATCTTCCAGTGCATCAGGGCCCTGAAGCTACAGTTCAGGTATTTTCTCTGCTGTGATCTGACTGTGTTGAGGACTGAGAGGAGGTCTGTCATGATAATATGTCATCAGTCCACAGCTTGCGCAAAAGACCTGGTCTGAATTTTCACAGCTCAGTATGGCACGCAGTGATCACGTCCCCCCTCGTTGACCTTCCAAAAGATATGCAAACAGTTCCTACTCACTGTCATTTTCCTTTGCAGCACAGGTGTTGGACACTTGGATGAGCCAAAGTTAAAATTAACCCGGACAAATCTCCTTTGGCCACAATGTGGAGCCACGCACGGCTCCTCACTGTTACGAGCTGTTTATGGTCTCAGCAGAGGTTTGGATTCCACAGAGCAGAGGACAACTCTGACCAGTGAGGTCATGAGATTAAAGTGAAATAAATTCAGTAAGACTAAAGGGACTGTCATGTCTTTACTCACTGCAACATGAAACCTGTGGAGCATATGTGTCACCATTCAGAATAGAGCAGACAAGCAACAAGCAAAAAAACAAAATAGCAAAAAATGCAAGAAAATTCCAAATATTGTCTTTTGTTTAGTGAATGTATTTTCTGTATTACAGTTTCTAGACACTGTAATATATCTGGGCATCCAGATTATTTTCTGTTTCTTTATAGTCTCTCTCTAAAGTATAACAAGCAACTTTTTCTCTTTTTGAAGCAAAAATGCATCAAAATGAAAATAAAACAATGTTGAACCATTAAATCTTACACAACTATAAATCTGTAAAAACTGAGCTGCTTTCACTGTCTCTATTTAATAATCTTCTGTTTTAAGTTTTGTTAATACCTTACAAATATATTTTTGTGTAGTCTTCTTCTGATCTGAGGATTATTCCTAATTTCATTCAATAAAGAATAGAAATGGGAGAAATAAGTATCATTGAGAACTACAACTGAAATCATAAAGTCTATGTTCTCAGAGGAAACAGAGCTCAGCAGTGATCTGAAATATTTTAAAGTGCAATGTAAAAACAAAACATGTAAATCATGTGTCAATGAAAAGAAAATAGCTCACCTTAAGAGAAGAGTGAAGGTGTCGTGGTCAGAGAAGAGCAATGTGTCTTTGCTTCCTGGTTTATAAAAGCATGTGAAGAAGAAACCTCAGTGAAAGGTGCTAAGAACGAGCAACTGTCTGACAACCACCTGGTGAAATCACATCTGAATTATAAATAGTTGACTCTCTGGAAGCCTTTTCAAAAAAGCTGTTTGAAACAATCTGCTGTTGTATTTATTATATATGTTATATGTTATATGTGTGTTATGTTTTATATGCTGGTGGTTTGACAGACAGTACACTGTAAGACCAAACAGTAAAACTTTGATAAATAATATGAGTTATAATTACACAGAAATACAAAAAAGTTAATTGGCCTCTAAATGTCTGTGTCATTTGTACATATTTGTAATTTTACAGTGGTCAAACACTTTCATTTATTTTTGTAATTGAACTCAAATTGTTTTACAGTCTTCCTCTGACGTCCTCGTCGCCACCATGCACCGCACCTGTTGGAAAGTCTGCCATGTTTGCTCTGTACGCCTCGCTTGAAAAAGCCATTTTATAGACATATTTTTCGACTACGAAGCTGCCTCTAACGATATTGGATATTGGAGAAGAAACGCGTTGTGATATGCAGCAGTATTCTGCATTTCATCTGCCAAATCTTTCCACTGTGCTGACAACATCGACAACTGATATTGATTTTCTCTTTGAGCGTGCTCATCAGGTGAGTAATCTGTTTTTTAGCACCATATTTCACTCTTCATTACACTATTTTCAGCATCAAATGCATTTTGTGTCTTAGCAGTTAATGTGTTCCATATATTAGAGAAGTGAATGTAGTTTTAGTCAATTTTATGGATCTCATTAAATTTGAAAATTGACGGAGTAGTTGATGCCACTGAACTTGGACCTTAATTTTAGCTCAAAGTCTGTTGTATGGCCTCAGCTCTGTATACTTCAACACGTTTATATGGTAACGTTAGTTTTAATGACCTCGAAGAGGCGAGTTGACACTTATTTAATTGGCATGTTCAGACATGAGGAAGGTTGACATTGATAGAGCTTTGCATTTCAATCAATATCATTGCTCCAGGTGTTGTACAATCTTGTTAGTATGTATTTTGTTAGTCTAAGTATTTTAGACTCGTGGCAAACTAAGATAAACGGTTAGACGAAATGCACACAGCTTTCTTTTTAGCTTGTTTGTAATAATGAGCTGTTAGCTGCTGAGCTAGCGTGAGCGTGCACGTGCTGACGCATGCTATTTAAGCATGAACACTTGACAGGAGCCAGGAACATCGATTGCTTTCCGGGCATGTTCCAGCCCTAAGCAGCACGAGCCACCCTGATGTGTGTCCTTGCTCAAAATCTTATTTCCAACAAGAAGCGCGGGCCCCAGGGTCTTAGTTACCTCTGGTGTGAGGAGTTTTGGTCTCCATTCCTCGCAGGGGGCAGGGGTGGAGGTAGCTAGCTGGTATGCTAATCAGATAGCCGAGAGATTAGCTGAACCTAACACTCAGCTGCACTCAAGCAACCTTGGAGAGGAGCAGAGATGCAGAAACCAAGCCGCGAAGGGCGAGGTAAACACATCGAATCCAATCTGGTGTGACCGGATAGGAGTTATCTAGCGCCCAGCGACAGAAGCTAGGTAAGATCCGTGGGAGCGTGTCTATGTTCCCACAGCCCTATGTTAAGAAATATGGGACCATAGGGTTTCCTTTTGAGAAAAATCTTAGGCCTCGTCCACATTAACCCGGGTAAATATAAAAATGCACATTCACAATGAAAACGATCTCCATCCACACTAATCGTTTTCAGAACGCTTTGCATCCACGTTCCACGGCGTCTTCACATTTATCCACCTCAGCCATCGTTTTTGTAAAGCATCGTTTTCAGTTTCGGAATTAACCGGATAAATATTACCCCGGTTAGTGTGGACATGGGCTTATGGGAACATATAAGACTGTGGGAAAATAGGGCCTAATTTTCAAAACATTCTTAGAAATGTGGGAACATAGGGCTGACCCCAGATCAGGAAGTGGACAGTTAAGATAGCTAACCTTGATGCGAGATGCGCTCCGGGTTAGAAGAGGTTTTTGAATGGCGCTGTGTCCGCCGCATGCAGTATTTATGGTAGGTGGCACTACCGGGTGTGGACGGACATGTACACCAGCCAATCAGGATTGGCATATTGAGATAAGTGCTTCTGAGGGTCGCAGGCAGGCTTGCTTCCACAGTGAGACTCAGATTGGACAGCGACTCAAATTGTGTAGAGCTACAGGATTTCTCTTATATTGTACACACTGGTCCTTTAAACTCTCATCTACATCTATAAAAACATGGTAGGGTGATGCATAGTATTGTGTGGCTGTGCTGATTAGCATCCACAGTAAATCAAGAATATGTTCTCAATGAAGGAAAGAGTTGACGTCCAGGTCAGACGTGCTGCTGTTCTTCGTGCTCTCCCTAAGTTACCATATTGTTTACAATGTGTTATATGTCATTTCATGGAATACAATTGATCTGTCAAAGAGTTACATTGTTTCAGTTGTTCAAATGCTGAATTTAATATATATATTTTTCATTAAGTTAAAAAGCTAAATGAAAAGTTAAGTTTACATACCATTATTATAATCTGGACTGCTGTCATCGCAGCTTAATTGTGTTTATGAGGAATAATTACATCAACTTTTTTTTTTTTTTAAATCTAAATTGCCATCAATCAGGCTTTGGAAATTTAGAGCAACAGGTAACAGTTCTGTCATTGCCTTCAGGTGACACAGTCTGATGAACCAGACATTGAGGGCACCCCACTCAATCTCCTCTCAGTGAGTGGAAGTAACTTAATACATTTTACGTAATCGGTTTCAGAAAATAATTTACACCATCTGAAATTTTTAAGCTAACATAAAGTGAATAATCTGGTACTGTGATATCAAATACTTTATGATAAAAGTAATAGAAATATTTAAGTTATATATACTTGAATGTAATTTGTACTATGAACGAAAAATATTGCATAAAAGTAACTTAATTTACAATGTTTTTTTAACTTAATTTCATAAATTATTGTCACTTAAAATTATTCAGTAAGAGCTACTTAAAAATAATGTTTCTTTAACTTATAAAATTAAATTAGTATCACTTGAAATTATCTTGTAAAAGCTACTTGATACATAGTGCTTCTTTAACTTAAAAAATGCAGTTATGTCACTTAAAATTTCGATGTAATCAGTTTCATCAATTTTTTTGAGTTAAATTAACTTATCGGGTTTTACAGTGCATGAGTTTGACAGATCAAGTTGACAGTGACAATTCATTTGTCTTGTGAAGGATGGGCATGTTGAGTCATGACGTGTTTTGAGATTTGTATCCTGTTGTTTTTGGCTGAAGTCCAGATTTAAGTAGCTGAACGTCATGTTCAGCTCTGGCCGTTCAAAGAGACACTGAAGCTCTTCTGTTGGTCTCTGGCTCCATGTTGATTAGTTCATAAACCAGTGGGTCAATGTGGGACAGAAATATCAGCCTGAAAAGAAGGAAATGACCTGGGTTAACGTGACCTCACATTGTTGGACCTGAAGATACTTTTCATATCACAGTATGTAATAAGGTGGTTATGCAAAAATCCCAACTGTTCAGGAACATGAAACACAGAGCAGGCTGCAGACACTGAGGGGATTGTCATTTGTTTGGCGGGTGTTTGGTCATAAACCAAAGTATTTGACCTGATAATGATGCTAATGGTCAGTTGAGGGTTCATCCACCAGGGGACATGAACATTTAAATTTCATGGAAATTCATCCAATAGAGAAATTTCACTCAAAATCATAGACCTCAACCTCTGGAATTCTGAGGATCACCAAAGTAAAAAGGATTTATCTTTTTTTTCCCCCAGTATCTCACATCTCAAATTTAAAACCACTGTTCATTAGACCACATCCTAAACCTGGCTAACTCGATACCCCAGGATTAAATACTGAAACTGGAAAGACCCCCTTCAACATGTTGCACCATAATGTGGATTACATTAAAACCTGAAAGAACCTGAATGTTCAGATGGAACCAAACTGAAACAATAAACACTAGAACAATACAACCCTGAACTGCAATGTAGCTCTACCCAGTACAGGGACGTGAAAGAGGTCTCATGATTCATGATGTGAATCTTTGTGTGCAGCGCTGCACTGTACGGTGAGTAAACTTTCTAATTATAAGATCAACATCCAAATGAAAGCAAATAGATACATCCAGGTCACATCTCTGTGCCAGATGGCAGTGTGGTCACAGTGAAACAAGGTCCAGTGTATTTTGTTAGACGTCTGATTCGCTCACAACCCAGTGACAGATGCACTGAGACTGAGACTGATGGGCTTCTGCAGCAATGAGGGCTCTGTTTGTGGGCAAAGTTACCTAGAGCTGGAGGGAAAACAGACCTCAAGGTTTCTCACATTTAATTGCTACAGTGCATCATAGCAAGTGGACAGAAAATCCCACCACACAGCTTTGATCCTTTGGCTGGACCAAACCACAGAGCTGTCTGAGATCACTTCTCACATCTGTGCAGCCCAGAGCCACGACTCGACAAACACCGGCTGCTCCTGAAAACAGAGGGAACCTGTTAGACTCTGTCACTGTTTCATACATCAAATCCAGTTTTAGAGACATTTGCTTCAACACGTTTGTTCAAATGAAGGCAAAATGACAAAGAAAGAAAAAGTAGTTGTTTCCAAATCCAGGATTTAAATCCAGCAGATCAGGTTCTCTCAATCTCGTGTCCATTACACAAATAAAACAACTAGAAACCACAGCGTAACCTGAATAGTTCCTATTCCTGGATTCAAAATCAGCTGAAATATGGTTTACAGGTCACATCGGTGACTGTTTACGGCCATGTGATAAATCACTGTTGAATATTTAAGGTGTAGGTAATCAATTTAATCCTGAACAAAGTGACATTCATTCAACTGCCCTAATCTTCATCTTCATCTTCTTTACTTCTTCTTTACTATTTCATACATGATTTTAATAAAGCAAGAAGTTTCTCATTGTTTTTAAATGGTCCTCATTCTTGATCCTGTCCCACATGTCCACAACATGTTTTATGAAAAACAGACTTTTGGATTAAATTCACATTATTTCTGGAGACAAGATTAAAACTGAGGTTTAGGTGAGTGATGTAACTACATTATTAATCTTCTGTCTAGTTTCACCCTGAAGATCACTTTAATTTAAGATGCACTGTTACAGTGATTTCCTTTAGTTGTCATGATCAGTTTCTTTCTGTTCTCTGACTCCATAAAAATACATAAGGTGAACAGAAACACATAAATGAACATCATCTATGATAATAATCTATAATCATAATCTATATGCACCACAAGAGTTGTGAAGTTGTGTTTATAGGTGCAGAAAAAGAGTAAAGCACAACTCGAAGAGCACACTGACTGCAGACAGTTTCACATTTGAAAGCAGTGCTGCCACCTGCTGGATCAGACTGTAACTGCAGTAAACTCTGCAACATTATACACACTCTATGGTTAAACTCAGTGGTGTATTGAAAAGATTTACTTCATTAAAGTTGTAATACCTCAATACTATTACAAGTTCAACTAACCCTGCATTCAAAATTTTACTGAAGTAAAAAGTACAAATGTATCAGCATGAAAATATACTAAATATACTAAATATAATATACTAAATATAATAAATATAATATACTAAATATAATAAATATAATATACTAAAAATACTATAATGCAGAATGACCCATTTCAGAATCATATTATTATTGAACAATAATTATTGATGAATTAATGTGTACGAGTCATCTCTTAAATGTAAAAGAATAATGTCTCTTGTCAGTGCTATAATATTATCTACTTATTACATTAGTAGGTTATATTTTATGTAATAACATGTGATCAGTTTTATATTGATGCTGGTTGAGGTATTTTAACTTACATTAATATACTATTGGGTTTATTAACAAAGCAATGCAGTGAATTTTATAAGCTCATCATAGGTTTGTATGTTACCCTAACCCTAACTGCAAAGTAACCAGTTACTATAGATGTTCGATGTAATCGAGTAGAAAATATTTCCCTTTGAAATGTGGTAAAGTAGTAGATGTGTAAAGGAGCATAAATAGGGAAATCTGTACATGAGTAAATGTATTTAGTTACTTTTAACATGACTTCACAGTATTAGTTATTTCAGTATTTTCACTGTTGGGGTTGAAGGTGTCTAATGTAAACATATAACATGTAACATAACACATAAACATAAATGAATGCAGGGAGGCCGGCCCCTTTCATAAAGCTTTATTTCACAGATCCCCTGTAACAGGAGGCTCATTATACATTTACATACACTGTCAATGCTCCCCATGTTAAATAACTCATTAATTCAAGACAAGAAAACAACACACACACACACACACACACACACACTCACATTGTTCAACTGAAGATAACAATAACAATATCATAACGACAATAATAATAATAACAGCCATTGTCAAATATTATGTATTTGCAGGGTCTGTATTTTCTAAAATGTGTTACACAGTCAGTCATCTTTAAGGTGCACCATAAAATCTGCATGTGACGTTTCAATAAAACAAATGCTGCACCATGACACGCAGTGAAGACAGAGAATACTTGTTGTTGCATTTCTTATATATATACTGTATATATATATATATATATATATGTGTGTGTGTGTCAGATGAGTATTTTCCTTTTCTTCCTCGTCTGCGGCAGATCAGATACTGTGGATGTGAATTCAGAGCAGTTCATTGTTTGTTTGGCACACTATTTTCATAAGCCGCTGTGGTGAGGCATGAATCTCATGGCTGAAGCAGAGACATAAGGCTCCATGGATGTGAGGACTCACAGGACCTCTGCAGAGAGAGAGAGAGAGAGAGAGAGAAGAACAGAGGTGTCATGGTTTGATTGGACTTTTGATTTATTTCCTGTTTTATTTTGTCGTAGAGTTCCTTGTGTATCTCATGTTAGGTTACTTCTTGTCTTTGTCTTGTGTTTCCCTCCTTGTTGATTGTCTGCCACACTGTGATGTCTTTCACCTCTGTTCAGTCACCTGTGGTCAATCACCTGTGCCTCCCTGGTGTGTCTTTAATCTCCTCGTTCCCTGTATTTGGAGTTTCTGTTTTCTGCTCATGTTTCTCTCCTGATTAGTTTCCCCAGCGCTTCAGTTTTTGTTCCTAGGTTTTGCCTCCATTTTGGATTTTAAGTTCTGTAAGTATAAGCCTGTTTTTATTCCTTCGCACCAGCGACTGTCAGAGCGGCAGCCATTTTGTTTTCAGGTTGTCCATCTGTCTGTCTCATTCTCGTGGACGCGATATCTCAGAAACACCTTGACTGAACTTCTTCAAAGTTTGGCACAAACATTCACTTGGATTCAAGGATGAACTTATTAGATTTTGGTGGTCAAAGGTCAAAGGTCAAGGTCACAATATTTAGCAAACACAAAAAGTGTTTTGGCGGAGGCGGTAATTGTAGTTGTTACTAAAACACCTTTTTTCCACCAGCTCCCTTGGATTTTCTCTGTATTTGGATCATTAAAAATATAAAACTTGATAAGAGGTGAGCTGAAGGAGACAGGTTGTGTTTGATACCTAAGATTTATTGTTTATTATCATTAATAATGAATCAAGTTTTTAATCCCATCTGCAGTAAATGCTCAGCTCAGTTTGTTTTATGTTACAACAGAAAAGTGGAAACAATTAGTCAATTACAGTTTTTTATACAATTGTTAATTTATACTCTCCACTCTTTCCTCTCCATACTGACAGTTTTATCTCTTTACAGTAAGTGACAGTAAATCTCACACAACCAAAACACTTGATCCATGTTTGTGGATATGGATCAATATTTTAAAGTATCTTTTATTTATTTATTTGTATTTAATTTACAGCAGATGTATCAGAAATGCTGTTAATATAAAAGGCTTTTTATTTTAGCCTTTTCTGCATACAGTAATTCAAACTGTACAAAATGAAACTAAATCACAGATTCTTTTTATATTTGCTAACTCATTTCTCAACACCGAATTTACCTTTTTAAAGAAGCTAATGTAACTAAACTGGGGATCAGTTTTTGTTGCTTTGACACAAATTTTATCAGTCAAACTAAATCCCCAACAAAACTCTGGATTTACTCAGTTTTACATGTTTCTATCCGGTTGTTAAAACTGTTATAAACTTAACACAAACTTCCTGTAAATTAGACATTTACAAAAAAATTATATTCTTTTTAGATATAGATGTTTAGCAAAATTTAGCATGAAAATCTAATTAACAGTGTCTAATTTTGTGTTATAGTAGCTTTTTAAGAGATTTTTACAATGATAATAATATAATAATAACTTTTTTCTTATTTTTGCTGTTTTTCTTATGAAATACTTTGATCTGTTCAAACCTTTAAAACTCTTTTAAAAAATCAGTTCATAACTAAAAAACGACAGCATTAAACTGATTATGCAGAGATATTATATAATATATAAATTATTATTGCTCTGATATATCCTGAGCTATAACATTTAGTAAATCACTGATGTAGGTCTGTGACCTCAGTTCAGATGTGGAGGTTTATATATATATATATATATATATATATACACATACACACATATGTATGTATATATTATATACTGTATATATACGATCACAACATATATGTATGTACATATATATATATATATATATATATATATTTACTGTCAAGCCCGAAATTATTCATACCCCTGGCAAATTTTGAATAATTTTGGACATGCCACCTTTTGTTCAAATGTAAATAAAAACTGAGAAATATTTTTTTACACAATGATTCCTCTTGTACATCGTCTTATCTTCTGGGAGAAGCCTGTGTCATTTCCGGTCAAAAAAAACTTGCTGGTTGAATAAAAGTAACTTTAAGTCAAAATTTGCCAGGGGTATGAATAATTTCGGGCTTGACAGTATATACACTATATTGCCAAAAGTATTGGCTCACCTGCCTTGACTCGCATATGAACTTAAGTGACATCCCATTCTTAATCCATAGGGTTCAATATGACGTCGGTCCACCCTTCAACTCTTCTGGGAAGGCTTTGCACAAGGTTTAGGAGTGTGTTTATGGGGATTTTTGACCATTCTTCCAGAAGCGCATTTGTGAGGTCACACACTGATGTTGGACAAGAAGGCCTGGCTCTCAGTCTCCGCTCTAATTCATCCCAAAGGTGTTCTATCGGGTTGAGGTCAGGACTCTGTGCAGGCCAATCAAGTTCATCCACACCAAACTCTCTCATCCATGTCTTTATGGACCTTGCTTTGTGCACTGGTGCACAGTGATGTTGGAACAGGAAGGGGCCATCCCCAAACTGTTCCTACAAAGTTGGGAGCATGGAATCTCTTGGTATGCTGAAGCATTCAGAGTTCCTTTCACTGGAACTAAGGGGCCAAGCCCAGCTCCTGAAAAACAACCGCACACCATCCCCCCACCCCTTCAAACTTTACACCTGGCACAATGCAGTCAGACAAGTACCATTCTCCTGGCAACCACCAAACCCAGACTCGTCCATCAGATCGCCAGATGGTGAAGCGCGATTCGTCACTCCAGAGAACGCGTCTCCACTGCTCTAGAGTCCAGTGGTGGCGTGCTTTACACCACTGCATCCGACGCTTTGCATTGCACTTGGTGATGTATGGCTTGGATGCAGCTGCTTGGCCATGGAAACCCATTCCATGAAGCTCTCTACGCACTGTTCTTCAGCTAATCTGAAGGCCACATGAAGTTTGGAGGTCTGTAGTGACTGACTCTGCAGAAAGTTGGCGACCTCTGCGCACTATGCGCCTCAGCATCTGCTGACCCAGCTCCGTCATTTTACGTGGCCTACCACTTCGTGGCTGAGTTGCTGTCGTTCCCAATCGCTTCCACTTTGTTATAATACCACTGACAGTTGACTGTGGAATATTTAGGAGCGAGGAAATTTCACGACTGGACTTGTTGCACAGGTGGCATCCTATCACAGTACCACGCTGGAATTCACTGAGCTCCTGAGAGCGACTCATTCTTTCACAAATGTTTGTAGAAACAGTCTGCATGCCTTGGTGCTCTATTTTATACACCTGTGTCCATGGACGTGATTGGAACACCTGATTTCAATTATTTGGATGGGTGAGTGAATACTTTTGGCAATATAGTGTATATATATATATATATAGAGAGAGAGAGTATATATATATATATATATATATAAATATATATTCTGATTATGTTTAGTGATAATTCAACTGCAGCTAACTGTATCATCACATCTCATCTGTGCATCATTACTGTACCTGCGACATGCTGAGGCTTCATCGGGCCTGTCTTCATCAGGAAGGGCTCCCCCCCCTCGAACGCCAGGATGGGTTCGCTCACCAGCGCCCCCTGCTGCGGACTGGGGTTACTGCCATTGTTCAGCTGGATGATCTCCTCGAACTCTGCCGCTTCTCCGTTGGCTGAGACACCGTTCTGGTGAGGGGCGGGCTGGACTCCATTCACGACAGGATCAGGACCTGGTGACGGGCTGAGGACCGCTGCGCCCGGACTCTGCAGGTTTCCAGGCGCTGCAGAAAGATGAGTGACACATTAATGAGATTACAACTTGGACAATACCAACCATCCTCTCCACAACATCCTGGCAGGACAGAGAAGCAGCTACAGCAGCAAACGTCTCATCTCACTGCAGAACAGAGAGGTTCAGGAGATCCTTTGTTCCAACTGCCATCAGGCTATACAACAGCTCAGGCAAAGGAAGTGGACTAATCTAATTATTATTATTTCTTTATTAGTAACTGTAATTAATATTTTTATTATCAACAATGAGCTAATGGACACATGAATTTCCCCTATGGGATAAATAAAGTATCTATCTATCTATCTATCTGTCTATCTGTCTATCTATCTATCTATCTATCTATCTATCTATCTATCTATCCCTCCATTGTCACTTCTGAGGGAGACGCTTGTCATGGTGACGTGACATGTGACTGTACCTTTATTGACCTCTGTGTCTTTGCCGTTGACCTGTGGAGAGGCTTTGACTTCCTTCTGTGAGGATAAAGAACAAACTGTTACTTCAACAGGAAGTTTCTTCAGGCCTGTTTGAAATGAATCACACTGACCTTTTCTCCTGTGTCACTCCTTCGAGTCCTCTTCATGATCTCCTCCAGGCGCTGCGATCAGACAGAACAGAGCGTTAGCTGCTGATGGAGGAAGAGGAGGATGAACTGAGTGTGACATGTGTGAACTCTCACCCTCTTTCTCTCCAGTCGCTCCTGCTCTTCTTTCTGGAAGTGTTTCTCCCTCTCGATGCGCTGACGCTCCACCTCCTCTCGGGCTTTGGCCTCGGCTTCCTCCCTCTGGAAAAACAGAAATATGAAGCAAACACTGAAACTCGTCACATGGTTAAGTTTTGATTTCACCAAATGAGTCTCTGTTCAGAACCGAAAAAAGGGAGTTTCACTTGAGTTTAACTTAATTTAACTTAGTTGAACTTTGTTTAACTCTGTTACACACTGGGTGATGCGTCACACGCTATTATGTTGAAAGTGTCCTTGTATGGTAGCTTGGTGTGTGGAGTGTGTGAATGAATGCTTGAATCTATATAGATGGAGCCATTTACCTCCTGCAGTGTAAATGCCCTGTGACTGAAAACAAAGTATGAACCAGCAGGGGGCAGCACATGCTCAGTATGCTGCTCTGCAGCTTCAGGTTGATATTATAGGAGTGACTCATTACATCCTTCATTCAGACCCAGCACCAACAAAACAGAGTTAATACAAGGAAAACCAGAATAATGATGTGTTTAGATCACATCTGTCAAACGGCTGCAGCCTTTAAATCATTACACAGGTTATAACTCAGAGCACAGACTGATTAAACAGGCTGTTTCCATGGAGACTGAGATCTAAACAGTTGGACTGTTTCCATGGAGACTGAGATCTAAACAGTCAGAATGTTTCAATGGAGACTGAGTTAAAAAAATAGGAAGCCTCTCCAGTCTGGATCCAGTTTTGCCAACAGGGGGTGGGGGGGTGGTCTGATTGATAGCAGGATGTGGCGTTCATTGACGCTGCTGATGTGTCAGAGGAAACACACGCCGTCACTATCTCCCACATCACAATGGCTCCTACAGCCTCATCACCATGATGGAGGTCACAGCTGGCAATCCCCCCCCCTCTGATCTGCCCTGATCACTGACAGCCAGACCAGAGGCCTGATGTTTGGGCTCACGTACAGTGAAGCCCCCCCCCATCTGCTGAATGGGTTTGCTGCATGTGGATCACGGAGACCCGTGCTGATTAATGGATATTTACAGTTAACAGGAAGTGATGATGTCACTGATGATAGGATGATTCAGTGCCGGGTTGAGGGGTTTGATTCCCACTGGATTCTCAGCAGCGTGTTGATACAGTTTTCAATAGATTATCATTTAGTTGAAATCAACCTCCAGCAGGTTTTCAGGATGAATCTAACAGAAAGTGAATTTATTTAAAGGAGGAGTTTAGAGGCTCCTGGTTTCTGACCTGTCTCTGCAGCCGCTCGTTCTCCTCCTGCTCGGCCTTTGCTCTCTCCTGCGCCTCCTTCTCCTCCTCAGCTCTCTGGGCTTCGTCCCTCAGACGCTGCTGCTCGGCCATGAACCGAGCCTCCTCCTCTCTGTGCTTCCTCTCCTCAGCCTCCCGGGCCATGGCCTCCTCCCGCAGGAGCCTGAAGACATGTATATACAAAATGTTACACATGCAGTATGTTTCCTGACCTACTCATATTACCTGCAGTTTGTGGGTTTTAAACCTGAGAACGACCTCATACTTCACTACACTGTGACCCTTGTCCCACTGACTAGAGTAACAGGTCAGATGAACTTGAAAAAATTCATCTGGAAATTTGGCAGCAGAATTAATAAACGACAATAAAAAAGGTTCCAGTAAAAACTGAATTAAAATCATTCATCTGGTTTATTTATTTATTTCTGTTTAAATGGAGCCGTTTTTCATGGAAGTTCATCCTACGTTTATTCACTGACAGGTGTTAAAACTCTTTCCAGGAAACTTAAAAGAAATGATCAGAAAAAAAGGACGTGTGAAATCAAACATTAATAAATAAATAAATAATATCAATGAGGTAACTACCAGGATAAACCTGCAGTGTGACATTGAGAAGATGTTGTAGTGACTCACATAATATTGTGTTTCTGTTATTTCCTCAAATCTCTGTATTTCAATTTCACTGTTGAAACTATCTGACGCTGTTCACACACTTTGATGATATATGATCAATACTGATATTGATACAGATACAGACAGTGGGTCTGACCTGTTCCTGTGCTCCTGCTCCAGACGCTCCTGCTCCTCTCTCTCCCGCTGCTCTCGGGCTTGTCGACGTTTCTCTGCCAGGACTCGAGCCGCCTCCTCCGGGTCGTTGGTGCCTGCTGACGGTTTGCTGGGCAGTGCAGCCGGGGCGGTGGTGGAGGTGGAGGCAGCGGGTGTAGCAGCAGGAGCTGGATTACTGGAGGAGGCTGCTGCAGGAGCAACAGCTGAGCTCGTCACAGCAGGAGAAACAGCTGATACGAGGCTGAGGGAGGGAGGAGTCACCGGAGCAGAGGAAACCACGATGGCGGGAACGTTACTGGAGTCTATGAGACAGACGACATAGGAACCACAAGGTTTAAGACTGAGGTGACGAACCATCACCACTGACAAATAAATAACCAATAATCAATATTCAGTAAACTGTCCAGAGGCTGTCCCCAGAGGGTAGCAGTCAATACATTCACACACAACACTGTCGTCACACAATCATCGTCATGATCACCAACACAAGTTCACTGAAACAAAACAGACTAATTAATTAATTAGACTAACTAATTAATATGAAACTGTGGAGATGAGCTGGACACAGGTTTGATCATAAAGTCAGAGATTTAAAATAAATAAAAACTAAAACTGATGTTTCTTAAATTTATATCAGCATGTTGTGAAAAACTGATCTTTGTGCTTTTCACAATAAGAGTTGTGTAACAAGTTAATTAAAAACCTCCTTTTCTGTATCATTCATCAGTATATGTCATTAATATTATTAAACATTAATAAGCAGCATGGAAACATTTAATACATCAGTTATAACACATTATAATGTTGGTGTAAATGCTAAATAATTGAAAGGCGTATAAATAAAGTTTGACTGATTTATTTACTGAAATCTTTAATCAAATTAAGTATTATGTTTTCACTCTTATTTTTGATGAATCATTCATTCACAGTATTTATGTCTGCAGGAGCTCAGAGAGTCTGAAGCCTGACAGACAAAACCCAGGGCGCACACACACACACACACACACACACACACACACACACACATTGATGTGTGTGTGTGTGTGTCCAGGTCACCTTGAAGCTTGGATATTGTCTCCATAGCGACAACACTCACTCTTTTTCTCCTCTTGGGTGTCGGGCTGCTGGGGTTCGTGGCCTGTTTCCACGGTGACCGCAGTGACCGTCTGCGGCTGGACCCTGGCGGGCGTCTGGGCCCGTTTGGGTCGCGTCTTGGTGCCAGGGGGAGGGGTCCTCTTGCCTATCGCGGTCTTGGAGGCTGCTGCTGGCACCAGGGGGGACAGGGGCCGGCTTTTGGGGGCAGCCGGTGATGGAGGTCTGTTTCTGGGCTTCGGGGTGCTGAGGAGGAGAGAGGAGCAAATATGAGATTCACAGCAGTGCAGGAAAAGGTGACATAAAAGCCCGGAACTGGGTCATGTGGAATATGGATATGAATGACTCCACATCAGGACTCTCTGAAGGGGGGTGTAAGGTGGCATCAGTCAGGAAAACCCCGATCTGTATGCAGACTCTCCGAAACAGACTGAACAAGGTTCAGCAGAGTCTCTTTTAGATTATAGGACCATCTGTCAGACCTGAACCTGCTCCAAGGACACAGGAGCCCCCCCGCCCCCCCAGCGTCTCTGTTACATTAAGTCCAGAGTGTAGAATTTATTTAACATTTCTCATATTAAAAATACAGCTGACAGATTCATTAGTCACATGACTGGACAGTGTTTCCGGACCTAGTCTCTGGTCTGGATCTCGTGGTCGTAGTGACGGGTGTTGTTGTCTGTCTCTTCTTCTGGACCTTCTCTTTAGACAGAGCGCTCTTCTCCTTTTCATTCTCTCTCTCCTTGTCTTTCTTCTCTTTCTTCTTTTTATCCACCTTGAGGAAGGAAGTGACACATACAGTTATAACAGTTATAACAGTTATAACAGTTCTGACCTACACGTCAGTATCATCGGTTACTTTAAAACTGGAACGACAGTTTGTTTCTTTACACATGTTATTCAATAATTTCATTGTGAAATTAAAATTATTTCTAAAATCTAAAATCTAAAACAACAAACTGTAAAGACAAACTTATGTTTGACTGTAGATAACAGTTACATATCTACAGAGCAACATGATCATTGGTTATCACCAACTCCTGCAGGAAACATGTGGCTCCTCAGCTGCTGAACACTCCACTGACGTTTTACTGAAGCAAACAGTTGGTATGGAAATAAACGCTCCACTGTGTTCACAGTTATTAACTGTCTATCATTTGAATTATATTATTTATAATATTTAATACACTTTGGTTTTTAAATTCATCAGTAATCACTTTGGAAGAGATTACTACTAAAGTTTTGAGAAGATACACACTTTATCTGTCAAGAATCAATCACATTGTCACAATCATTTCATGGAAAAAGGTAAAAAATATTTTATTCCAACTTTATGAGCAACAGTGTAATTTTCAGGGTCAATGAATAATTAAAGATTAAAGAGGAAATGCATCAGAATCACTTCATTACTCCAGATGTTAAATATAAACGCTCTGAGAATGTCCATATGTTCTTTACAAATACTGTACATTAGTAAACACCTGACATCTTCGTCTTAAACCATTTATTAAGTGTTTATTCAAATATAATGAACGACGCCACAAAAGACCAACTTCAAAATGCTGAACTTCACAGTAGGTGTGTGTGTGTGTGTGTGTGTGTGTGTGTCCGTGGTGTATATGATGTCGTCATGGATACACTTTATTTTCACTCCCTACCGGTGTGGAGTTTCGCCGGCGCTGGCGCTGGGTGATGTCTGGCGTGCTGGCTGAGGAAACCCTC
The DNA here is from genome assembly GCF_002260705.1 of Seriola dumerili. Lineage (NCBI taxonomy): Eukaryota > Metazoa > Chordata > Actinopteri > Carangiformes > Carangidae > Seriola > Seriola dumerili. The sequence continues at coordinate 56,288 of NW_019174528.1, read as the reverse complement.
CAGCGCTCCGCGGCGTTCTGGTGCGGGTGGTGATGGGAGCAGGCGTTGAGCGGACTGGCGGAGGCTGAACGGGAGCAGTGGTGAGAGTCTGAGACACATAAACATGCAGAGAGGCGGTGGACCGAGGTCAGGCCCCGCCCACACAGACAGATACACCATGCATAGTGATGAAATTAACTAACCCTAACCTTATCACTGCTTTTATAAATATTCAGGTTTCTGACTCTTCAGATATATTCAGATATTCATATCTGAGAAGCTGTTGTCTGCATTTCTCACCACTTTCTGACATGTTTAGAATAAATGATAATCACCTGTATGATAATCATACAGATAATTGACAGATTAATCAATAATGGACAAAATCAATCCCACCACAAGGTCTGTTTCTGTGTTGGAAAACTGGACAAACTCAGATGGAGATCGTGTGGTTCTGAATGGACCTGAAGGTGAAGTCGTTTTCTGTCAGGCCTGAACATTGAACATCATCACAGGTTATAAATTAAAAGATCAATCAAAGAGATGGGTGGGGGTGGAGGGGTGGGGGTGGTGTGTCTCTCACACTCACGAGAGTCGCTGTTGTTGAGGAGAGTGGCGGCGCTGCGACTGCGGGCCAGGAAGGACAGAGTCGGCGTCATGAGCCTCTCCACGATCCGACTCTCCCACGGACTTAGACGCAGACTGCGGGCTGACACAAAAGGGCGCTGTCAGTGTTATTGTACACACACACACACACACACACACACACACACACACACACACACACACACACACACACACACACACACACACTCTGACTACAGTCTGGATTCATGTGCTGCTGAAAACATCATAAAAACCTGATTCAGGAAGTGGAGGTTAGAAACTCAGATGTTTCAGGTTCTGACAGAAACAAAGAAGAAAAAACTTTGTCTCTGTCAGAGGAAAATAAACGAACATGTTTCATATTCAGAAAGAAAATCCTTCAGAACTTCTAAAAGTCTTCTGGGTTAAAATGCAAAAACCGTACAGATCTTTCCATCAGCACCTGAATGCACCTTCAATTACACAAACACTTCTTACATCACTGCTGCTCTGGAAAACAAATGATCTCATTGGTTGCTTTGGTCAATCAGGAGGTGGAGCCAGTTTCAAATTTGATATTGAAAAATAAACAGTAATAATGCTCCTCTGAAAACACAGTCAGCCTCTTCAGAAAAAACAAGGAATAAATAACAAAATATAAAACGAGTTGAAATAATTAAACAGTCAAAATGGAGAGAACTCTTTGTAATTAATCTTTAAATTTGTGACATCCATGATTTACAAAGGCTAGCAGGCACGCTAACTAGCTTATATACAGTAGTAATTAACTTGCCATTAGCTAGTAGGACATTTTAATGTAGATTTGAGTTTTGTTTGTTATTGTTGTTGTTATAAAATCGTGACTGTAACTGTAATGAAAGGGCTGCCATAATAATCCCATATTACACAGGAAAACAGTGAGTCTGAACAACCGCAGTAAGTAAAGCAGGTCAACACTGAACAACTTTTTTTTTACTGTCTGTATTTGTTTTCACTTCCAAATATTTTTGACTAAATAACTCAATGATGAACTTTGTTAACTCAGTAAATTGGTTTAATAACAGATGTAACTGAGGTACATAGATAACAGTTTTTTAGCTCCAACCACTGAAATGTCATCCATCCAGTGAGATTATTAAACGTCTACAACATGTTTGTGTAAGTGATATTCCAGTCAGCGAATCAGAGACGATCAGACATCAGAGATGAAGATGAACGGCTGAACTTTAGCCCACATGTCACACACACACACATATAATAAAACACAAAGTTAATGTTCATAACTTACCACTGAAAAAACACATCACACAAACACCACAGTTCACTCAACTGAACCTCAGTCAAACCCAATGCAGTGAAAGGCCTTTCAGTTCAGGTGAGTTCAACATTAGTGCTGTTTGTCCCACAGGCAACACACACTCCTCTGACCTTCACACCATCTGATGTATGCTGCGTGTTATACTGAGCGTCATGTGATGAAGACTCAGCACATACGATGTCCAGCAGGAATTAACCCGATGCATTGTAATGATGGATGGAAGAACAACAACACACGCCAATAACTCATGAGCAAAGCAAACTTCATGTCAGAGTAATCTTTGAGACTTTGAACAGAAATCAGTCTGAAGATATTTGTCAGAAACTATAGTCGTCTGTGTATGAATTTTATAAAGCACAAGACAAATACTAGAAAACCCAGAGATGAAAGAGACAAAAAGAAAAGTCAGAGTGAGACCTCACACTCTGAGACTCTTCACAGAATAAATGAAGAGTGAGACCTCACACTCATAAAGAGGAACTCAGCTGAGTCTGAACGAGACAAACTGCTGCACTAACGAACGTTTCACCTGGAGAGAGTGAAGTCCATTTACTCAGCTTCTCTACCTAAATACAGTATCAGACACTTTACACTAATAATAAGCCCATTTATGGTATTTTATACTTCTGCTTTACTTCATGTCAGATTAAAATATTCTGCTTTTAACAGCTTTAGTTACTAGTTACATTGCAGATTTAGAATTTAATACAAAACATGATGATTTGTTTCTAAACTTTTAAACTCCATTTTCTATATAAAACTCAGTTGAACTTCAATGAGCTACAACATTAAATGTTTCTGAGACATAAACCCTTTAACATTCCTCCTTTATCTACTCTTAAAATCATTTTTATTATTATGTATGACAGTATCAGGTATATCCTAGCTCAATCTCTTCATTAAAACAAAATGATGTTAACTCTGAGTGAAATATTCAGACCCAGCAATATTCCTATTACCATATTAACATATTTATTTCTCTAAACTTCAGCCTGTCATGTTTCATGTCTTTGGAAACTTTGGGATCTAAAAAAACTTTGAAAAGCTGAACAATGTTTGGCTGCTGAGTTTGTTTCAACTGACCAACCAGATGACTGATTGATTTGATAATATAATATGAAATGATCTGATGATATAATATATAATAACATATCAGTGGCAGCAGCCATTCAACTGCATAACAAATCATTTTATTGTTGGTACTTTGAGAACATTTTTCTGGTAATTCTTCTGAACTTTGTTACAAGTAAAAGTCTTTTTTAAGTCAGAGTATTTAACACAGTTGTACTGATACTTTAACTACAGGGGACAGTTTGACATTGTGTTTAGCTTCTTGCCGAGTGAGACAGGACAAATGATCCCACTCTCACATCTGTCCAATCCACATGTTTCTGACTGAATAACATCTTGTAGGTTTTGTTGCCTTATTTTACTGCCACATCCTTTAAAAGGCTCCACAGTAAAATACAAAGAGACAAAAACAACAGAATAAACCATCAACACCAGATCTAATAGATCACGACAGGAAGTCCAGTTTGTGTGGACTTCCTGTCTCATCAGTTCAACAGACAACATGCTGACGACTTGAGCTTCTGTTCAATGCTCTGATGTGTCACAACATGAAACCTATAAACACTGATGACGACAGTGCAATCACAACAGAGCTGCCGAGACGACACCAGGGGCCAGACGCATAAAACTCTGTAGATTCATGACTAAAACTATGTGAATAAAATATTCATACACATTCTTCACATCACAATTATAAAGTCGTGCGTTCACATGTTTCCTCTTTATAAATCTCACTCACATGTGAACAAGCCTCATTTCCACTCCCACTATTCTCCATAAATGGATGAAGGCTCTCCCTTAATCAATCAGTTTGTATAAAAACAAGTGATCAGACACAGAGAAGAAAGACGAAGAAGAAGAATTTCACTGATTGTGACACTGAGGTAAAAACCTGCACCAGTTTACTTTATTACAATCACTCTAATGTAAAGTCCTGTTTTACCCTGAACTTCATTTACTGGGACTAGAGAATCTTAACAAGGCTCCAGAGGTTCTCACACTGATTGGTCAATATTAAAATAGTGTCGAGCAGTTACACAATGACTTACAATAAATAATAAGGACATGATACACAAACATAATTATTTATGTTTATGAAAGGTTAAATCATTATTGATGCTAAAACAGCAAAACCTATAATGATTAAGCTCCGTGAAGCTGGTTATTTTATTTTATTTTAGGGTTATTTTGTATTTTCACTGTAACTTGGATGGTCACATGGTCAGAGGAATGAGTGAGGTGTTTATAAAGACCAGACGCCTCGTTTTCTGCATCTGGTTCCTGGTGTGAGTTTCATTGTACTAACACTAGAAACAGACTGTCCTTTCTCATACAACAGCTCATGCAGTCACCTCTGCTGCACACTGGCTCTTTTTCACGACATGTTTTATGACTAACTGATAACCCGACTACCTCCCTCCTGTTGCTAGGCAACAGTGTTTTCCCTCCTCCTCTTCTCTCTCCAATGCGGCAAGAGGAGGCTGAGCTGCTGCCTGGTGATCGACTGTTCACCTGGAGATAGATTGATCTATCAACGTCAGCTCCCTCCTCCACACTGAGTGTTACACTGAGCATCTCCAGAGGCCACAGACACAGAAATATGATTCAGCTCCACATTGTCCTTTCATGTGTCCGCAGTTTCTGTGTTACTGATGATCGAGCAGGAAATCTGAGTCTCTCTGTGAGCCGAACTGCTGATTGCACTGTGGGTGTTTCAATCTATAATGACACGTGTTATGAGACGTGACGGATCTGAGATGAAGACAGAGCTGATTATGTCCATGTGGCAACTCAGGAGTCTGATGAAATGAGTTTGATATAACAGGTTCATTTAAATATTTAAATCTATGAATCTGTACTGCTGCCACCATAACCAGAAACCTGCTGCCCATTTTCATTTTACAGCATGAAAAATTTTCAATTTTAATTTTTTTAATTTTAAGTTTTTCACATTATAACAAGATATTTGTTGTTATTACTACTAACTAAATTATTCAGTTTTTACAAGAAACATTTTCATCAACTTAATAACATAATAAATAAAAACACATTTTCTTCCTACAAATAAAATGACAAATTCATAGAAAATAAAAGGCCCCATTGCTCCATTCAGTAACACTACACTAGTGCTACAGCCTCACTCAGTCTGGTATTACCAGTAGCTAATGATGGCTAACATTAGCAACCATCACATAATTATTGGTTGATAGTAACTACGATTAATGAGCCAGTTTTTACTGTTCTGCTACAATTTAGCATTCAGCATTATCTTGTATCATGTGACTGATGTTACAATTTCTCTTAAATACCTACGAAACTAATGACACCTGAGCTTCATGTTTCGTGCTAATTAGCAACTACTAAAAAACTGGACGTTAAACATTAGCCTATACCTGCTAAACATGAACTTGTTAGCCTGCTGGTGTTAGCATTCAGCTCAAACTCCACTGCTGCTAACATGACTGTAGACTTAGTCTTGTTTGTTATAACAACATATCAACTTATTTTATGATGAGAAACGTTGTGAAAAGTGTATGATTTAACAAGATAAAGTGAAATATTGTTATGACAAGAAAAGGTTCTTGCAGAATAATCTGAATAATCTGTACAATAATGTAGTAATAACAAGAAAATATATCATAACAACATGGACAGTATGTTGTTATAATGTAAAGTGGTTTGTGTTAGAATGAGACATTTTTCATGTTAAAACAAGAAACTGAGCAAATGACTTTTTGTCATGTTGTTAAATAACAAACCAAGGAAGAGAGACTTAATCTCTGCGTAAACATGCTAAAGATTTAAATAAGATAATACATAAAACCATATAATATCATCCATGTGCATTAATAGCAACTGAATACTGGGTTCATTTGCAACAGTCACACTAAAATATCCACCACCAGCACCACACCACACCACCGACAGTTAAGTGGAGGGGGAAGATGTGAACTTATAAACCTGAGAAACACATGAACCAAAAACAACATGTCATGTCACATATATGACTCAGTGATGTTGAGGTGAAAGGAGACTGATCAAAGATGCAGAGGAGACTTAAATCAATGACAACCACCAACTGAAATTAAAAACCACGATGCAAACGAGACCGATAGCGTGAGAAGAGTGGGGGAGTAAATGACCAGTCACCAAGCACAGGCAGGCAGGCAGGCCACCAGAGACCACAGTTATAATAATTATAACAGAAAAGATTAGGGGGGGGGGGGGGGGGGGGGTGAAGAGGAGAGGGAAGGGGGGAGGGAAGAGGAGGAAGCCTGGTGGACATTGACGTCGGGTCGTCCTTACTTCTGTTGGGGGAGTTCCAGAGCGTGGCAGAGGACTTGGACAGCCTGTTGTTAATGACAGGGTCCACCTGTCTCGGCAAGTTGACCGTGGAGGCCGAGCATCTGCCTGCACCAGAGAGAACGCAACACACAACAAGTGTTCACAAGGACCGCCTCCCCGGCCTGGACCTGGAGCTGAGCAGAGGCTCACCGTCCTCTGAGCTCATACTGGCTTCATTACAGTTTAGAGGGAGGTTCATTTGAATTGAGACAAGGGGGAGAGGGGGTGGAGCTCTGAGGAAAGCGTGGGAGGGGTGTGGTATAGTTAGACATCACATCTTTTTCTTTTGAATATCACACGCTTTCACACACATTCAGGATCTTCCACACTTTGACCTCAGCGTCACGGGTCCAAGAGAAGCCGCCGTCACATGTTAGACGCCAATAACAGGACAGTGTGAAGAGGGACATGATCTCACAGCTCTGTGGAAACACTGCTCACACCGCTGACGGCTCCTCTTCCTCTCACCACTTTGAAATGGTCAAAACTGGTTCTCAAAACCAATTTTTGCCCCAAAAACAGAAACATTCACTGAAGAATTAAAAGGTTTAACTTCATAAATTACAGTGTGGGTCATGTGACCCTGCTGCCCCGCCCTCATGACATCAAACCCATTTCCTTGAATTGCATCAGTTAGACCAGTGAGTCAGTCTGTGCAGCGTTGAGTTACAGTGAGGAGGTCACACATTCCTGTCATTGTATTTTCTCTCAGTGTCCTTGTGGTAGTGGTTCACATGAAACTCACTTTCTCTGCGGGAGGTCTGGTTGAGTCCGCCGGCCCAGGACCACCTCTGCTGGCGGATCTCGGCCCATGTCTTCTTTGTGGACCTCTTGATAGCTGCCTCGTATCTCTCCTGGAGAGACACAGTCACAACTGAGTCAGTGTTTATTATAAGCTTATTGATAACACGTGCATGATATCACATTAGCTTAGCTAAGCATAAAGCCTGGAAACAGGGGGAAACAGCTAGCCTGGCTCCTGAGACTTACTTTCAACTGTAAAAACCTCTAAACATGAAAACAGCACTTTCCTTTGATTACGCCGCTTTCTGATTCACTCCATGGATTTACTCAGCTGACCTGTGGCTGAAGTGTAATACAGTGCGCTCTGTATGTGCGCTTGTGTGTAGGAATACGGTAGTTCAGCAGTTAAAAAATGTAGTGCCAAAGGGAAGTGCTGTTTTCAGGAAGATAAAGAGCTGAAAATATTCTACATGAAGCTACATTTAAACAGATATTGGATTGTGTCGGTGGGCGTTTATAAAAGTATCTGAAACACGTTTTTTCTTGTGGCCCCGCCCACAGCAAGACGTCACTCTGCCACTCTGCCAGTGCCCTCATCGCCTTTCTAACTGGGAGCATACTGAACAGAATCTACTGCAGGTAATGTACAGAATATTCATGACTACAACCCCACGTCAAAAACCCAAACTATCCATTTAAGTATATTTCCTAAAATGTCAAACTATTGCTTGAACATTTACTTGAATGAAACAAACTGCATAGAAGGGAAATAGTTCTTTGTTAGATCTGCTTACACCTCAGGGGTCTGTGCAACAAATGACAAGAAGTCACAAGAAGACATTTCACTTGAAGAGGTCTCAGGCCAAAGAGGTTTTAAACCTCTGCTGCGATCAATAAATGTCAACTCCAACTCCAGCCAAAGAAAACTCTGCATTCACTACCCTTTGGAAACTTGGCATCACATCTGATATTCAAGATGGGACCGAATCCCTGTTGCACAGGCAGTTTTCCAGTGGTTAAAATTGTGCTAAGCATTAGGCTTGAATACACCTTGGCAAAGTGTTGAATTTCCACCCTGACTTCTACTAACACTGAATATTTTGGAGAGGCTGTGTGAATATTTGTTCATGGGCAAGATACCAACAATTTCACATTAAAATCACATTAGCTCAGTGTTAATAATTAGAAACCATAACTCATTCATGACAAACGTCACGCTTCGGTGTGTTTGCATTAAATGTGGTTGCACCTTGTTCTTCTCTAGTTTCTGTCTTTGCTTCTCCTCCAGAAGAGCTCGGCGTTTCTCCGCCTTCAGCCGCTGCTCCTCCAGCTTCCTCCTGCGCTCCTCAAGCTGACTCTCCCTCAGACGTCGGGCCTTCTCCTCCTTCTCCAGCCACTGGGCTTTCTTCGCCGCTGGGGGGTCACCACAGAAAGAGAAGTCGACATTTAGACAGAGAAGAGAAATTTTATCAAGCTTCGTTTAACCAGGTAATTCCCACTGAAGTTAGCAACCTTTCACGACCTGGTCAGGAAACATCTATACAAGTTTTATACAGGACAGCACAAATAAAAGAACCAAAGAACAAGAGGCAGGTGAAAGAACACAAAGAACAAAACAAATGTTATTATTAAGAAAGATAAAATGAGCAAAAATCAGAGACGATTAGTAAAGAAATCATTTGCCACATAAGGTTTCTGATGTTTGTCTGAGATATTTTCTTTCTTTCTTTAAAGTTTTCATGTTTGTAGCCTCATGGTGGCGCTAGAGTGAAATCTGAAACAACACCAAAGTCAACAGGATTCATCCTCTGGGGACCATAACTGACATTTGCTTTAGCCATGCAGCTAGCTGGCTAAACCATTAAACATAAGTTATCGAAAGGCACAATGAGCCAGTATTTGTGTAATGTAGTCATTAAAAAGTGACTTAGTGTTGAAAATATAATGTGCTTTCCCGAAGTTAATTATTCATATGTAAGTGAGGAATCATTCAGTGCTTCTGATAGACCTCAGCCACCATCCCCCAAACAGATGGAGGACTATGTGTTGATTTGTCCTGATAACAGTAAATAAGCAGAGGATTCCCAGTGTGTTTTACTGCAGCCTCCAGCAGATGCCAGTTTCCTTGCACATCCAAGCTGTGACAATTAAACAGCAATGAATCCTCTCACATTAAACAGCAGCTGTGTCGCTGTATATTATAGATTTACATTTTTCTTGTCACATTTAGATGAATTTGCTTCCACAACATATTTTTAAGAGTGAAAAGCTCAGTATGGAGAATGATGTGGGTGGTTACATGCTGGATCCAACCAAAGAGATGACATGAAATATCTCAGTATTATGTCATATGTATGTTAGACAGCATTAAAGCACGTCAGTGGATTGAGCTGTGAGGAAGCAGCAGTGAGGAAAAGACGTGTTTTGTATTTAGTACAGTTTTCTGCAGCTCATCTTCACTAATGAGCCAAAGAAGCTGTGAGGTACGAGCCTCATCGACAATGACAAAGCCTTTCTCACTCCTCCATAAATCCAATCTCTGAAAAAATCCAATTATGCCTGATTCTATTCAGCAGAATTGATAAAAATGTTGGGTTAATGCGTTTGAGTTTTACATTCTCATTTTTGCAGAGATTTACATTCTGCTGTTACACAACAACAAGGCTCAGTTCTTCACAATATGTTCGGATTTATTTAAAAACACATTCAGCATCATGTTTGTGACCTACATGCTGTGACGTGCATCCTGTTTTCAACAAACTGCTCAACATGAAAAGAACCTGAACATGGCACCATGCAATTACACACAGAAGCAGACTGCAGCAAACTGAACTGATCTCAGAGCTGAAGCTGAGGAAACCCTGAGAGGAAACCTGGTGCAGCATGGCCGCATTATTGATGCTAATGAAAGTAGTAATTAAATCTAATCTGTCTGAGAGGCCTGCTCTCAGTTCATGGTAATGACTGCTCATTTTTCACGCCAACTGCCTTGGGCTCCGAGGGACGTCTGCAGGGAAACGCCCACTAAATTCTGCTCTGATTGGCTGCCTCTGCTTTTGGCCTTTCGTCCACAGGGAGAAACCCTGTGTTTGAAAACTAGATATAGTCTTTCAAGACTTTGGGCTAGAAAAATATTTTCATAAGAAGAAGTTCTATTCTGCAGCCACAAAGTAAAACCATGATTATATGTGTGGGACGTGCAGCTGGAGGCAATGAAGGAAAGTCAAAACAAATTTAAACTTTACATCAGCAGAAACATTCAAGTGAAAAGTGAAACAGCTGAGAGTTCACAGGGTTCATGAGCTCCACCTGAACAATGACAGAAAAGCAAATAATCGATTCATGGAGGAAGAAGAAAGGGTGCAAGTGTTCGGGCCGGAGCAGCGGGAAATGAAGGAAATGGGTTTCCCATCACAAGTTTGATTATTCCCAAATGCCATGACGCTGCGAACGCTGAGGGTTTCAGTGAAGCCCTTACCTTGCAGCTGAGTTTGCTGTTCTGAGAGCCGTGCAAGGAGAAACAATAAGAGAGTCAGAGCAGAGAGTTGATACCAGGTTAAACAGAGAATAGAATAGAGGTTTGTGCATGTATCAAGTGAGTAACAATAAATTCATGCTTCATGCATCACAATCAAATTTTATGGAGGAAAATCTAATTTGTTGAAGGTTAAAAGAGAGATGTTTAATGTCTGTGTTTCATCATTTCCTACCGATGTATCTGGCCCTCTCCTCCCTTCGCTCCTTGGCAAGTTTCTGACGTTGCTCTGAGCTCATTGAATCTATAGGGAAAAAATACAAAGCTCTCAGTTATGACCACAGGGCATTATTACGATCATTATGATTGTATATCCCATCAGGCCTGGGAAAAAGTTAAGAGTTGTTCTCCAGCCAAATACAATGAGGATCAAACTGCCTCAACTCTTACTGGAAATATAAACCAACATTATCTGAGCTAATTGAGAAAATTACTCAATTATTAATTATAGGTATGAAATAGACACTTTTTAAATTAGAAAACATTCAGACTTAAGGACGTTTTAATTCAGAACCGAAGGATTCAATTCATTGATTCAGTTTCGAGGTCAAAGCAGCTCTGTCTCTTCCACACTACATGCGTATCTTTAACTGTGAGGTCCACCTAGTTTTCAGCTGTCCTCATCTGCAGTGACAGTCAGAGTCCTGGAGTTAACAGAAGGATGTGTGTCACTCATTCAGTCTTCAAACTGGCTGAAAAGCCACGACTGGAGACTAAAACCCAGGACCCCTGGGGGGCCTGCTGAGCCCGTCTCCTTTTGTGGTTCTTCTTGGCACTATGTAATATGTATGCCGCGTATTCTCAACCAATCGCAGAGGGCCCTGCAGCCCTTCCGTCTCCATGGCAACCTGAATTTCCTCTGTCTCTCCCTCCCCACCTTTGGGCCCTACACGGTTCTGGTCTGATATGCAGAGAAAAATAAATCTCACAAGCCTGGGGGGCCCAGGCCACCGATACGTCACTTAATGCACCGGTTCCCCACCCCCCAACCCCAGAACACCCCTACCCCTCCACTGTCAGTCTCCCTTCACACTATACAAATGACGATTTGGCTTTTGGCCACAACCATCTGTCTGCTACGAATGATTCAATCCAATGACCTCTGTTAGGACGAAGAGTAAAATTGTGAAAATTATTCATGAATCCAACTGAATCTAGACGTGGAGTGTAGATTTGTCTGCAAAGGTCAAAGTGAATTTGTTTTTCAGGGAAAGTTGGAGGCGGCAGTGGATCATTGGAGCAACTGAACGATTAACAGGAAGCAGATTTTAATCATAAAACAATAATAACACAGTCTGAAGCAGTTACAGACTGATACAGTCACATAGTCACACTATGCAGCTGTAAGAGAAAACGCTGACAAAAACTAAACTGAAATTAGAAGAATCGTAGAGGAAGTCCAATATTATATATTATGTATATATTGAGTTAGATTGTCTTACTTTTTGTTGTTGTGGATAAAGTTATATATATGTATATGTACAGTATATGTAGAGAAAGAGAGAGAGAGAGAGAGAGAGAGAATATGGAAATGTGATTGTTGGAGAAGTACTTCACTGGCCTCAATTATCCAAAAAAACATGAACTCACTGGTAAAAACCTGTGCTCACAAGCTTCCACCTTCTCACTCTGCTTTTATTCATTCATTCATTCATTTTCTACCGCTTATCCTCTAGTAGGGTCGCGGGGGGGCTGGAGCCTATCCCAGCATCCTTTCGGGCGAGAGGCGGGGTACACCCTGGACAGGTCGCCAGTCCATCGCAGGGCACACTCTGCTTTTATATGTTATATTATTATTATTATTATTATTATTATTATTTCTTTTATATGTTATGAAAACTGTTGGCTGTATGAATGACCGTAAACAGTGTTACAAACTGACTTCAGTGACTGACTGAAGCAAGTTTTCCATAGCTGAATCTGGCTGGATTCTGCACCAGAGTCAGACAGGAGACTCAGTGCTGCCTGTGGATATTACTCATGAGACGTATATAACAGATACTGAACGACAGAAACATCCGTAACTCTACCTTTCTTGGGCTGAGGGCTGCTGCTGCCACATGGGGTGGAGGGCCTGACGTCTGTCTTGGAGGAGGCATCTGTTTTGGTGGGGGTCTCGGTTTTGGGGCTGGAGTCTGTTTTAGGAGAGAGATCTGTGACGGCCGAGTCGTCTGGGGTCAGAAGGTCTTTGCCCAAAGACTTGTCTCCGTTCTGGATGGACTGAGACTCTGTCTGCAGGGGCAGAGCTGCAGGATGGAAAGAGAAGAAGACAGCAGGTTAATAAAGTAACAGAGATCATCCTGATGATCCATGAGTCCAGTTTGTTCTGTCGCTGCTGCTTTTTGTCTAATGTGAGACGTCTTCCTGTTGTGTGTTCACTATAAACCTACGGTGGCTTCATTAACACAATGCTCTTGCTTCATTAGAAATCATTAACATCTCTTTCATACACCTGCTGACTTGTGGACGCTACACTTCCCCCTGTGTCCCTAAAGGTCCTACAGAGAAAAGGCCTCCTGTCAACAGAGTCAAACACACCAGCAGCAGGGGAGATGAACGTCTTGGGAATAAAACAGCGAGGAAATAAAATGGCGTGTAGCCAAAGCAGCAGATTAGCAGTAAAATGAAAAGGATGGAGAAGCTCAGATACACATTGAAAGGGGAAGATGAAAACATGGAGATTGTGTAAAACTTTCTTCCCTAAAAAGAAGAAATACTTACATAGTGATTATCACGGGAATAATTAACGCTAGATTTGCTTAATTATCCCAACGGAGCCAAATGATCTGTAAATTCACTGACTTCACCGTCGGGCACAAAATGTTCCACATGAGGATTTTATAAGATTGTGGGTGAGTGTTAAAAATGTCTCTCTGACTCAACATCACCACTTGTTTAGATAAATGTTTTTAACCAATGAAAAGTTTCAGAATTAAATATTTGTTAAATTAATTTTTACAAGTACATTTCCTGGTTCCAGCTCCTCCACAGTTTGATCATTTTTGGACCTTGAACTCTGGGAAACTGGTTTTGGACCTTGGACTCTGGACTTTGTGAAACTGGTTTTGGACTCTGGGAAACTGGTCTGAGTCATTTCACAGTTATTGACTTTTCACAGACTGAACAGTTAAAATGGTGTCTAAGGCGTTTCAGTATTGTATTTACAGAGTATAAAGATATCCTGAACTTTAATCCACAGTTTGGATCAAGATCCAAAGAAATACATGTAAAATTGGTGGTGAAGCCCTGACCCTACTCAGTAAGTTGAGAAAATTAATAATTAACCGAATTATTAAAAAAGAAAATACTCATTAGTTGCAGTCCTCGATTTAACATCATGTTTTCTGCAACATTTTAAAAACTTCCTTACATGAGCACCATTAATGTCTCCACCCAGATCCAGTCATGAGGCCAGACTTCCTGACCTGTGACCTTTACGAAGGGTGACAAAGAGAGAGAAAAGCCACAGAACACATCCTGTTTTAATCCCCGCTGATACCGTTCCTCTGCTCAGCTGCTGCTCGTCCGAGTCTTTCCTCCCTTCAACGTCACGCTGGAGACATTGATGACAAACTGTATAGAGCTGCAGTGACGCGAAGAGGGAGGACAGGGAGCGAGAAGGAGCAGGAAGGAAGAGAAATTCTTCTACAAGGACATGAGAGATTTACAGAGAAAGGAGAGCTGGAGGACAATGAGAGAGCAGAATGGTGCAGTGCTGTTTTTGTAATGACAGGAGAAAAAAAGGATTTAAGAAGACAAAAAGAGATAAAGACTGAAACACAGAGGCACAGAGCTGGAGAAATAATGAGCTGGGAGCTCAGAGAGACTGGGGGAGGAAAGTGAGAGGCTCCTCTCCACTCAGCCAACAATGGGCAGATGGAGTGAGACGCTCAGACCCGTCCAAACGCTCACCGAATCACAAAAATCACAGATTAACACTGGGCTCCTCTCCAACTGCCCCCACTGTACTTTAACACAGAGCTTAATGGCAGCACAGGCTGCACTACAGAATACTAATGGAGGAATAATAGGATGTGTTTGGATAAGAGAGAAACTTGAAGAAAAAGATCATCATCAAAAAGATCATGTTCAGACAGGACGGAACTACCTGATGCTGAAAAAAGGATTAGGATTTGGCACAGAGAGGACGGCAGGGCTCGTCCTCACTGGAGGAGATTACTTGTTCACAAGTGTGGCTGACTATCTGAATCTGATCAGTTTACCAGCCTTGTATGGCTGAAAGAGAAACGGTAAGAGACCAAAAGAAGGAACGATCATGATGACTAAGATCAGCTGAGTTCCTAGACTCACAGTATTGTAGCTAAAAGACGGACAAGTCAAGTCAAGCACATTAACAAGTGGTGCTGAAACACTGCCACCAGAACAAAACATTACACACATCAGACGAAGTAAATCTAGAGACGAGACAACAATCAGAGTTTGTTTTCATTCTGTGGTTTGAATGTTTCCTATCATCATTGGTTGATTATGGGACAAATGCAATTTCCATGTTTATAGGGAGGAATACATTGAACCTTGTAAAAAAAGACTCACTGTCTTACTTTAAGTAGAAAGTGTCCAACACTTACAGAAGAAGATGATTGTTAGAGACACTCCTTTCTCTCTTGCTCTTCCATTATGTATCTCCCAAATATCTATATATTGCACTTTGTGCTCTGGACTGTGTCTGGTTCATTGTAATGTTGTAATTTTAATGCCGTTAAACCAATAAGTGCCGGAACGAAAAACTAGGAAACTAGAAACAATGTCAGAGGACCAGATCCCTCATGTGAGTCTGGTTTATGTTGCACAGTTCACTCAAACTAGTTATTACCAAGAGTGCAGTGTGGGTATGGGGGTTGTGTGCAGCACTTGAATAAATGAGCTGTGTTAAAGCAAAACTACAGTTCAAACATTTGAAAGAAGAAACTGAATATTCTTGTCTCACAAATGAACGTTTAATTCATGAGCAATAAAATGCAGCTTTGCTCAATTCAATAAACTCTACTGCTTCACTCTAACTTGGTCTGATGTGACCTGCAGCTTCAGACAAACCTCAGATAGATTCTGCTGAGTAACTAGTGTTACTGAGGCTCTTCATCTTGTGACTCTTTGGACCGATCCCAATGTCCACCCTCACAGACTCTGAGGCGCGTTCCTAGTGAGTCCATGAGGGTAAAACCATCAGGCCCATGAGGGCTCTCTAGCAGACACTTTGGGCCCTTTAAGACACACTTTCTTTAAGTTACCATGATTACCAGTGGAAGTGTTAAACATAAGGAATAAGTCAGAAGAAGAACAATGAACAAACATGTCAGTACAGACACTTTGCTCGCTGGTGATTCAGAGACTGAACTGTGTGTAGTTATCTGTCCTATGATGACATGATGATAAATTGCAAATCTGCTTTCATCAGATCTGATCCAACATTATTATTTTAGTTACAAACAAGGAGCAAAGGGAGGAAATTAAAAAAAGTCAAAATAAAAAGTTCCAAACACACGTGATCTGTCACAAACTGCTGGGAAGTTGGGATTGGTTCTTTTATTAGGACTCACTTCTTTATATGCTATTAATCTACAGACACTATGTGTGTATTAGCATTCAGCGTCTTTTAATTGCCTTTTTCTGGCTACAGCAGCTGCTGTTCAGCAATAGCTGCATAGTTTGACTTTATGTGGTTGACAGAAATGGGTTGAAATCATGAATGCACAACATGAAAAGAAATATTACACTAAAGATGATTCACTAAATCTTTCTGATGGATCTGAAATGTATTCATTCATCTAGATTAAAGTTTTACCAACACACACACACACACACACACACACACACACACACACACACACACACACACACACACACACACACACACACACACACACACAGCTCATGGAAGAAAGGAAGTTACAGTAAAACCCTTCGTATTCAACTGAAAGAATGTGCATCAAAAACTCCTTCTCACAGCCATAACTCAGCCAGATCTACACATACAGATATGATACTCATCTTTGTAGATTCAGTGTGACTTACACTTTCCCTGGATATTATCATGTCCACTGTCCATCATTAAAAAACAACAATAAATTTACTTAGAATTTATCAAAAGGAGATGCTCCCTACAGATTCAGGAGTGAAAATCCTCATGTTTTCTTCACTGTCGCAGTAATCCACTGATACATGTCTGTCCATGAGAACATTGTGAAGAGTCACTGCTGAGAGTGAATTTGACTGTAAATGGTGCTAAAAAATGCAGGACAAAAGAAATGGGGCTCAAGTTGTAACAGCATACAGCTAATTGAATCCATGACAACATGACTGTACACTTCCTGTTTACATAACTGACATGTCCCACTGACAATAAGTGCATCTTATACCAACAGCTGAGCTACATTCTAGTTGAATCATAATTATAATATGGGATAATACCTTCATTGAAATGTGTGGCTTTCACATTAATGGTCATGTTTCAAATATAACAACAATAAAGATGACTCACAGGCAGACTATACGGCAACGGACACTGGAACGGACATGACTATGACACGGATATGCGACTCAGTGAAGGATAGGGGCACGGACCTATTCTCTAGGACTAGAACTGGGCAGAATAGTTCTCAGGGTGACGTGAGCGTAGCTGGAGAGAATAAAAATGTTAGGCTAGAGGGAAACAAGCTCCAGATTTGTCCTTGTGGCTGGCAGAAAGTAACATCAGTTAGAGGCCTTAGAATGCATCAGGGAAGAAAGAGATGTGTTGCAAAGGAAAGGCAGTGTGGCCGCATCGATCGATACTTTTTAAGAAGTAAATCGAATAAGTCGAATGAAGTCCAGCGACAGGTAGAAAACCACAGTTCGAAGGATATCAATAACAGAGCTACAGAGGGGAAAGAGGAGACGACAAGAGGGGATGCAGCTGAGACTGAGGTGAATAGGCCAGTCAGAGAGAGAAATATGGAGCAGAAAACTAGAGTTAAATGGCCGAGGGCAAATAGCAAGAAAGAATGGGAGTCAGTCAATAGAGATTTGTCAGTAATTTTAAGCAGACTAGGAGGAAATGCAAGCGATAGACTAGAGAAGATGGGGGATAATCTAGGGAAAAAGCTCAGGTATGGGTAGAGCACAGCCTAATCCGGCAGCGGAGAGTTTAGCTTAAAAAGGCATCTCTCCTTGACTCTACCTCCCTCATTCAAAATGTCCGCCACTTTCTCCAACTGGTTAGGGGAGTTTGTTTGCTGAATCTGCTGGTGTGTTTTGTCCTAGTTGATGATAATGTTGTGTGTGGTAGCATAGGCAAGGTAAAGGAGAAAATAGTTGTGGTGTGAGGAGCAGTGATGGCTGGCATTAGGGGAGTGACTCTGGGACGCCAGTGATCACTGTCTAGCCTCCTGGAGGTGTCGTGGGACCAACTAGACGAAACACTGGTGAAAGGAGGTTCCCACCTGATGACCCCAAAGACATGTTAGTTATCACTGCTCATTTGTCTGTATAGCTGAATTAATACTTATCATAGGACTTAGGATGTTAAGCTTAGGGAGCTATTCACTGAGTCTGCTCCATTTTCTGTAGCACAAGTTTCTTGTGTTTACCTTAAATTCATACAACCTTTCAGAAACGCTCAGCATAAAGTCAACAAGTGCATCTTATCACATGTGATGAGCTCCATTTAACATAGAAACACAAATTCAGCTTGATGTTCACCCAGCCCCCCACCCCCACCCCTCAGCTCCTCAACCCTCCACAGTCAGCTCAGGTTTCCGTGCCACTGTGACAGACTCCGGGTTTATAAATAGCGATAAGCACCATACTGAGAATGTCGGCCATAAAAGGGGCTGGCTTCTGTGGAGGCACCTCGGGACGGCACAGTGACCACAAACTGAACCATGTGGTGCAGCAGATTGACTGCACAGACAGGGCAGGAAACTTTACTTTGTTTGTGTGTGGGCCACGTTGGCTGGTAAAATCCTAATCCATCGGGCATAAAAACTGTTTTACCCAATAATAGAATCAGACAGGGTACGATGTCCAAATGAGAGCTGGTAACCTGCCAAACTGAAGCCACATCGAGCCATGGATGCTTATGATTGATATTGTAGTTCAGCAAGTACTGCACTGCATTTCCCAGAGTTCCCTTTACAATGCTGCTGAGAACAGGTGTAAACTTGTGCATTCAGCTGTGGGTTTGATGTGACAGAAATGATGTAGTAAACTGCTGCTCTCCATTATCTATGAAAACATGAAATTAATAAACAAAGTCCCTGAATTGCAAGATACGTGTATTTTTCTGTTATGTTGGTTTTGTAGTGTGATGTTCCCTTTAAAGGTTATTTATAAGTTTTACTATTACTACATAGCTAACGTTAGCATTGTTAGCACAGCTGTTTACTCACCAGTCTAGAAGAAACGTTTTGAGTTCGGCATCAAAATTCATTTGTTTACTCACCAACAGCTGTCTCCACAGGTGGAAAGCAACCCTCTTGTTTTTCTTCTATTTCTATCACTTCTTTTCATGTACTGAAGTTAGCATGCTAACAAGCTAGCCCCGGCCTGGTCAGACTGTCTCATCACTTTCCGATACTGAGTCACTGTAGTGCCATATCTGCCCTGAAAAAGCAGCTGCTCAGAGGACGCATTAAAGCATCTTGTGGTGTAAATGCAACAATGGCGAAGCTCTTGTCAAAACAGGTAAGTAAACAGCTGTTAATGCTAACGCTAGGAACACACAGGTGCTGCCGCTTATTCATTTTCTATGAGGGGGGTCAAACAGATTAGTTTAGCTGAGCTCATCAGCTCAGCCACATAGTAAAGAAACTACATCTTTAAGGGGTTTCATGGCAACCTAGTGATGGTGACATACTCAAAGTTGCTAATTTCAGTTTTAAAATTTAATTCAATTTAATTTAGTCAAAATTTTACTCCTGTCTACAGCTGCTGGGGATTTATGTATATATTCTAGAAAGATTTATTCCATACTGTAAGATTAAGAATGTAACAATGTAAAAGTTTGTCTGATTGTAGGTTCAGTAAAGAGAAAAACATTAAAATCAAACCACCCCTTCAATCAGTGAGCCCCATGTGAAGCAGGTCACAATCTATTGTTTGGAGTAATGTGCACGAGATTGTGTGAATGCATGTGTGTGTGTGTGTGTGTGTGTGTGTGTGCGTGCGCGCGTGTGTGTGTGTGTGTGTCAGTGTGCATGCGTCTTTGTGATGAGTGGGACATGTTGGATCTGGGTCAGGCCAACCTCAGGAATCCCTGGCATCCACGTTTCCCTTGCACATGTTTATAGAGCAAATGTGTCTTTTGTATGTGACTACGTCGTCCACATGAGGACTAAAAGGGAAGAGTGTATGTGTACTCAAGGCAACAGGATAAAATCTCTTAGTTTTTACTTCCACAAAATGCACAAATACACCAACTGACTCTAAAAATATTAGAACCAAAAACAGAGATTTCACCAAGTAACACATCAAGGAGCACATGTGCCCCTGACGGACAGTTCCTCCACCTCTTCCTCTGGGGATAAAAAAATGGAAACACTCTCGGGCAACAAACATCCAGTTTCTCCCGTCACTTCGTGAGGTCACCGGACCAACAGCTGTGTTCGTAATGAGTTCAGGTCACAGGAACAACAACAAGCAGAGCCACTAATCAGTGTCACAGATAACTGCTGCCTGTCTGTACCGATGAAAGAGCAAGGTTTCAATGACAGACCACTCACTCTGACATTAGTTGTGGAGAATGCTGCATTTTCTCTTGATTGTGCAAGTCTGGCTCGAAGTGAACTGACCTTTCACTAAGTGACACCACTCTCATGCCCGTCAGGTTTTCCATTCTCACATGGCATATTTAAAATGATAAATTTAACAGTGAAATTCTCCGTAATGTTTGAAACAATCTGCCTTTGATTTCACACAGAAGTAGAAAACAATAGCTTCTCGTTTCAGCCAACGACTGTGGATTTACTTGGAGTGAAGACATGTTCGCAGACACTTTTTAAGGTTTCCAGCAGAGTTGTTGTCACGTTACACCAGATTTTTGTTCACCTCCTGGCCAAACTTGAAAATGGCTTGGTTACCTTTACAGGACGCACAGAGCAACTCACTTTACGTTCCTTCGTTTATCCTCAGTCCAGGTTGTTTTGATGCTGAGTGTTAAGTAGTTTTTTAGTTTGATAACCTTTGAAGAAACAAAAGAAAATTGCACACAAAATCTATTATTCTCAAAAATAAAATACATGCACTCTTTAAATTTGATATTTCCTCATTTAACTATTATTTACCTCTTACTTAACCAAATATTTTTTACAGTACATTCGTTTCTTTATTAGTAAAGAACAATAAACCATACTCTTACATTTTTTGTTTGCAGCGTTATTCTTAAGTCATTTTAAATAATATTCACATCCCCATAACTCATAATCAGGTAAGAGCAACAAACATCCATAAATTGATCAATCAAATCAAACTATGCCATACATGCTGCTTAACATAACAGATCAATCATTTAATATTCATCAAAATTATATAACACGTCTACACCTGAACTAAATGCAATGCTTCTGGTTGATAATGTTCATTGAATCCATACCAGCAGTGTCTTTAATGAGCTGAACACTGATGTCTTTTTCTGCCTAGACACCAAGAGTCCACACAGGTGTGTCACCTGTCTGTGATTTGTTTTCCCCTGAACACAGCGGTGCACCTCTTTAATACTCCCTTGGAAACTGAAAGTGAAACTTAATTCCGGATCATCCCTTATGACTCTCTTCCTCGTTTGAAAAGAGTTTTTTCCCTTTTTTCTTTAATCTGAGTTTGAACTCGACAGTGGTTTTTAAATTTCGAAGCTTGTGAGAGGGTTATAGCTTATGTAAGCCCATATAATAATGTAATTAGTGAATATAAATTATTTGTAAATAATACTAATGTCAGTTACATAGAAATATGTATCTAGAATTTGCTAACATTAGCCACAGTTAGCTACTGGTCTAAACCAGCTAACCAGTTTGGCTGTGGTAGAAACCCAGAGTTTACTGGTTTGCAAGGTTTTGTGTTATTGCTTATGAATTCAACTTGTATTTTGCAGCAGAAAGAATGTGAAGTTACACAGCCTCACGTTAAAGGGTCAGTTCACCCAACTGGTGCAGTATAAACCATCCAAACAACTTCGAACAGTCTCCAGGTCTGAGGATGATCCATAGTAAACATCAAACACAGGACAAGCTATTAAAAGTACAAAGACTACAAAGACAGTTTGGGTTTTGACATGAGAGCTAAAATAGATTCATCAGAGGCGACAGGAAGTTACTCCTCTGTCTGCAGATGCTTCTAACCACAAAGAAGTGGGTTACCCAGTCACAAAAACATAAAACAGAGCCAAGCATGAATCATATATAGATCATCTATTATTCACTTTTTCCTTCTTCTCTATTCAGGAACTTAAGGTTGATACTAAAAATAAGGTCAAAGGTGCTAGAAAGAGAGAGGATTATTAACTGTTTTTAAAAGCTGAGAAAAGCTGTTCTGCAAGACAGACAGAAAATAGCTGAGGCGTGGTTTGTTGTGTCTGAGGTCGTAGTCAGGGAGTTTTACCTCCTCAGCCATGACCTCATCCCAATGTCTCTACGACAACGGCAACAGTTAAAATGATGTGAATAAGCACAAGTTAACACAAGGTTTCCCTTTAGGATGAAGGCGACAGGAAGAAGAGAATGAGCTGCACCAGGCTGACTCACTCTGATTCATTCACTCACTCACTCATTCACTCTGTGAGGGTGAAGGGTACAAGTCTAAACTGCTGATCACAAGACGTGAAAGGCCAAACAGATAAAAAAGATAAAAGAAATAAATGCAGCACGAACAGTTGGTACAAACCAAAATGTGTCTGTATGACCATTAATCAAAATCTGTGAAGTACTGAAAGCTTGAACTGCTCAGATTTATAATCTTATTAGCTCATTACCAAAAAACAGGTGCTGGATCAGAGATCTGCTCTAACAGGGATCTTCATCAGGCTTCGTCATCAGGCATCAACATATAGACACAAACACATTCATGACTCAGGTGTTTACTGAGAATCTACACTGAGACCGGACCATTCAGAGCAGAGCTACATAACGCCATCTGAAGTCGCTTTCCATACAAATTTACCTTAATTTATTTACCATTTTAACCAAATTTGGAGAAAATTGGCAAAAGAGAGTGTAAATGAATGTGCATTTCCACACACTGGTGTTATGCAAATATTAGGAGTTTGTTCATATATAGCTGTTGGCACTAATTCTCCAGTGAGGTGCAATGAAATCATTGCAGAAGTCGGCCTCTCTGCCTCCCCGTTTCCTGTCTCTCTACTGCACTATCAATAAAGGCACAAAAAGCCTGGAAAAAAAAAAAAAAAAAAAAAAGAGCACTAGTATAAAGAACATGATGTAAATGTGGCATTCATGTTTGTTTTCTGTATTAATTTGAGAAGGTCACAGTCACAGAGCTGATGAGTTTGTCTCATCGGTGAAGCCGAACCTTCAGAAGAAACTCACCGCCACACTCCTAATCACATCCAGTCATTTTCCTTTTCCTGTATAAAACCAGGCTAAACTTTTTGATAGTGAAATGTATTTTTTAGGAGTTTTCAGGACCAAAGTCTTGACTTTCTTCTTGTGGTGGAAACATCAGAATCAAGTCAACAGCAGTGTATATAGACCACAGCTGCCCCGCCACACTCGTGGTGTTTTGGACTCCTAAAGTAGGACATAACTGTGTCTGGATGACTCACGTTGACCTGGCAGCGTGGTGAGGTGTGATGATCGACTAAGTTTAATCTCAGCTGAGGTCTTGTTTCAGAGTGATTGCAGAAGGTCAACAAATGACAAAGTGAAAGCTGGATAAATCAGTTCATATAATTCTTTATCAGCATGAGGGTGTGATGTCTGACTGTGAGTTGAAATATATTGGGATTGACTAGTTCTTTGGTTAAAATTATTGCTGAAAAAGTAAAAAAAAAAAAAGTGAATAATTGCTGGTTTTCTTGGTCTTTTATGATAATAAATGGAATGTTTTTGGTTATGAACTGTTCTTATATTCATATATGGCAACTTGTTTTCTGTCATGTTATTCACCAAACAATTCTTTCATTAATCAAGAATGGGGCCCTGGTTATAATAATAACTACTAATTGAAAGTTAAGCTATTATGAGGAACTGGGCCCCTGACATAGTATGAATAGTTTGTAATTGTTGAGGACATATTCTATTCTTCTTGAGTTTAATTCCATTAATCAGAATCTTTGTTTTAGCAGAATGTGTAAAACGTGAAAATCATGTTTTAGCTGAAACTGCAGCTAAAATGTTCTTTTTAAAAAATCTTTTTGGTTATTATGTATTCCTACTTGAGTCTGCAAAAATCTGCTGCTGGAGAGGAAATTGTCAATCATCATCTACATGGTGACATTGAAAATGAAAGTAGGATTGAACTCTGCTAAAGGTCTGC
Source organism: Seriola dumerili (assembly GCF_002260705.1). NCBI lineage: Eukaryota > Metazoa > Chordata > Actinopteri > Carangiformes > Carangidae > Seriola > Seriola dumerili. The sequence continues at coordinate 32,229 of NW_019174528.1, read as the reverse complement.
AAAAATTATTTACTTCAATTCAATGTTATAAATATTTTAGTAATAAGAAGTGCAGGTGGAAAAAATAATGCCTGTGGCACAATTTGACATTTTTAAAGCTTGTTTACATCCTGTATCAACAGCTTAGCCCCTTTAATACATTAAGCATGCATGAATTCATCCATTCTTTCATTTCATACATGATATGAAGCTGTGGCTTCAGGATCTCTATTCACTACAACCAGCAGCGAGAGGGTTCAACAGCATCGACTGCACTGAAATAACACCAGGAGCTGGTTTCACAGAGACAGACTTTAACAAACAATCAGACTTCAGATAGACTGAGTCTAAATCAGCTGTTGCACAAAACAGTTTAGTTCTTGACTATCTTAAGCCAGACTGTGGTACAATGAATTCTGGGTAAATCAAAACTTTTTTCAACATTAAAAAATGGCCGACCAAGGAACCACATCCAACCACTGAGCTCTGTTTACCTCAGCAGAACGTATTTGTCTTTTGGAAGAATTCAACAGATACAAGAAGTTTTATTTTGGAAATTCAGTGAAATGTGAAACAATAAAAAGAAAAATCTGATTTGGTCTAAAAACTGTTTCTCTTCTTTTTGCTCTTTTCATAACAATGTTGGCAAACCACAAATTATGAACCATGTTTTCCTGTTTCTTGTTGTTGGGTGCTGCTGGTCAGCGCAGCTCATCATCAGACTCATCAAATTTGGAAACCAGAAGCTGTGTGGTGTAAACTGAAAACTTTCAAGTAGAAGGTCAAAGATCATTAATGAGGCGCTAGCTGGGTCACCACAGCCTGGTGTGAGTAAAACAAGAAGCAGTGTGGTGTGAGACTGCAGAAATCATTAATTGACTGGTGCTGCTCATCTGCCGTTTAAAAACATCTGTCTGAAAAGAATCTGACACGTCACATGATTACAGATTCTTAAACAAACAAAAAGTGAAGATTTTTTTCTGTTGAACATGTTCAGGAACTACAGGTCATATCTGTTTTCAGTCACGGTGGCTGATCATATACTTATGTTTTTATTAGTTTTGTCCTGCCAGATGAAATTATGATGCCGTCTGTTAGTAGAAGCATCCGCCATCATATCTGCTGTAATGTTAGAGCCTCAGTGACAGACACACGTGTGTGTGATTGTGAGTTTTACGTGGGCATGCACCACATGTAGCTACATCAGGGCTTCCGAACATACACACACACACACATGCACACACACACACACACACACACACACATGAGCACACACACACACACGCGCACACACACACACACACGCACACGCACACACACACACACGCGCGCACACACGTGCACACACACACACACACACGCACACACACGCGCACACACACGCACGCACGCACACACACACAAGCACACTTACACTTAAAAGCAGGAGTGGGGGGCTGCATCTGTTAGCGAGTCCCCTGAGATTGGAGTAGCACATCAACAGAAACATCTAGTACATGTTGCAAGGCCTCATGGGTAAGGAGGGACAAGTACAGGAAGGGAAGCAAACAAAATAAATCTGAAGCTTAAATACTAAATAAAGTCTTGTTATTAAAGGGAATGTTTCCTGTTTCTGCATCTTTTCCTTCAAAGGAACAAATGAAGGCCCTTTTCACAAACACAGCAAGAAGCTAGTCAACTATTTAAGAATAAAGATGAATTCAGCTCCATTAATATTGATCAATCAAACTTTAATGGACAGTCCAGCGTCCAAAGAAGTGAAAAGTGGTTGAGATTCAGAATCAACAAAAAGATGGGGAGTTCCTCTGGGTTCGCTGCAGAGGCCCTGAGGACACAATCAATACTGTACAGGCTCTGTCTGATACTTCAAAGTGAACGTCAGCTGGAATATTAAAGCTACGTTCAAGTGCAGAGCAACGTTGTGCTGAATGGCCAAAATCACCGAACTGTTCTCAGTAACTAGCGCAGGATATCAGACCACATACTTTTTTAGGTACCAATAGAAAGGTTTTCATAACACAGAGCATGAAAAACTAAAGCTGGTCAAATGTAAGATTTTTGACTTATTGTTTTATTTGTTTGTTGAAAAAATTGTAATTTTTCATTGAAGTGAAGTTGTTCTGTGGCTGCTTGGTTTTAGAAATGGAGGAGTCTGACTCCTTTTATTAAATCAGTAAAAATGTTGATGTGTCCCTCACAGCTGTGATATGACCTGAAAACTACTGGTTAGCGTAAGTACCTGCACATATCGTTGAATCACAAAAAGTGAGTATATGTCTGCTTCTAATGTTTCTCACTACTCACTCCACATTTGTTCTAAAACAGTCACATGTGTTGCTACAATGACTCTAATCTATAAAATGTGATATGACAGAACTCTGCCTCACACCGTTCCCTAACAGGATTATTGTGTGAACAGGATTATCAATATCAATGACTTCATCTTTCTTTAATGCTGGATACGAAGGCAAACATGACTAATCTGTGCATAAGTTCTCAGGAAGCTGCATCGTTCTCCTTCTACTTCAGACTCAGCAGCAGAATGCAGCATTTCCTCTCCTTTCCTGTGCAAGCATCATGACTGTGATTTATGGCATCTGGTCGCAGGATCGCTGACGTGGAGCAAGGAGAGGAAAGAGCTCTGTCTCCTCCTCTTTTCTTCTTCTCCTTCTTATTCAGGCACTCACTCCCACCACAACAACGAGCCTAAACCTCGACTTGCCATCCACTTTCTCAGAGTCATTCTAGCTGATCCCGTCCACACCCATCCCTCCCACCAGCATGAACAAGCATTCGAGCCCCCAGGCCGCAAATGAGACACAGTTGGCAGAGCTGTGACTGAAGGAGCTTTGTCTTGAAGGTTCCTGAGTTTTCCTTCAGATGCAACAAAAACAGTGTGAAAACTCTGCAGTGCTGCACTGAAGCTTTAGTTCAAGTCCCTTTGGATAAAAGCGTCTGCCAAATGAAGAAGTGTAATGTAAAACTACATGATATATATGGATACTGGCTTTTTGGATGAAGACTAAAAAGTGTGTTTAGCAAAATTATATCAGATAACAACCCTTTCTCTGAGAAATTATGTTTCAATACAACTTGAAGGAAACAAATCACTGGCTGGATTTTGTTCAGAGCCAGCGTATTCTTCATACAAATGGGTATTGTTCTGCAAGAAAACATTTTACTGATATGTTCACTATCAACATGTATGCAAGTAAAAGAACGACATGTCCTCATTGTTTTTATGGAAAACTGGTTGTGATCACGTGAAGACATATTTGCTGTTGCGGTTTATTTGTTTAGAAACGTCATTTTTAGGAGACAAGGCTATGGATAGCTTAGCCTCGATTTCTGGGGCATAAATGTCAGTAAATTCAATAAAGAACTACTAACATTAGCCTTATTAGCTCTGACACAGTCCCATCCAGCTTCCAGATTAGAGAAATATTGGCCTGTGGATGTGCTAACAGGAAATGATAACCTGTAACCCATAATGTATGAAAAGCTCCTTCACATTGGAAGTAACACTGGATTAAGCTAAACTCTAAGTATGTTAGTAAGCAGGAATAAGGTTTGCAGTTCACATTAGAGCAGACAGTTTTACATTTTTGCTCTTGTAATTTTGGTTTTGGAAAGGCTAAAAAAAGACTAACTTTTTATTTACCAAATAAATCACCACAGGCTACAAATGCTAACTGTCATTGAATAGTGGCTCTTCACGGGAACGGTCAATTGTTACAATCATTTAAAGAGCAAAAATTCTCTAGTTCTTTCTTCTCAAATGAGGATATGCTGCTTTAATATCATTGTAAATTGAATGTACTGTAATTGGGTTACAAGCGATTTCTAGACGTTGTTTTGGGCTCTGGGAAATAATACAATTACACATCAAACTGAATAATCGAGGAAATAATCAGCAGATTAATCAATAATGAAAATAATCAGTATTTGCAGTCCTACATGAAAGTAATTCTACTCTGTTTACAGGCTGGAAACCTCAGACCGAGGTTACTTCTTTTCCTGAGTTTAATAGTGTCGGGTGACTAATAGAGACAAATCAAAAGCTGGTGGAGGAAGGTTTCTGGGCCAAAATCTACATTTCCAGGCTGGCTGCGATCTTGAAGGCGTGCCAAGAACATAACGTCAGCATGACTGGGGAAGCCACAAAGGGAGTCCACGTCTCATGATTACTTCCACAGAGCAGTTTTAACTCTGACTGCAGGGAAAAGTTAGTACAGTTGGCAGATATCAGGAAAAAGAAGGACTTGTGATTTATAAAACTGAAACTCCTTTAGAGGTTTTCTGTCAGCAACACACAAACAGTGAATTGTCTCTGTGAAAGAAGCCAGTGCCACTCCTATTGTGAGCCACAAACAGAGAGTCTTTGAACATGTCATGTCTCGGCTTGGTTTGAGTTCAGCACTTGCTAAGTGAGTAAGAAAGAAAGCTGCTAGCTGTGTCTCCAGCTCAGGTCTATTCTGCCCTACTGTAGTATCCACTCACAGACAGCAGCAGCCACAAAAACACACTGTGATGAAGTGGCGTAACGTTGCTGGTTGACTGGTTTCAGGGGGTATGAGGGATGACAGGGGAGATCAGGTCAGGCAGGATAAGTGTGTGTGCGTGTGTGTGTGTGTGTGTGGGGGGGGGTGTTATGGATCTGGATGGTCTTCATGCATTAGGGGAAACTCTAAAGGTCTGCCAACCTCAGACCTGAATAAATCACTTTGATATGGGATGATGAGCCATCTCACAGCTCTGGTTTTGCAGTGAGACTCAAACCTCTCAGTCAGAGAGAAAGAATGTTTCTGTTTATCTAACGCCCTGGCCTTTTTCGTCCTTTAGCATTCCTGATAACGTCACATGTTGATCGACCCAGTGCAGCCTGACCTGCAACCACAACATGCACGACATTATGTGTTCATGTTATATATATTATATATATGTTATATATATAATATATACTAATTAATATGGTGATACACTGTTATTGAATTTTTAAAACTCCCAAATACCGGTAGAGATCAATATTGATCTTTAAATTCCAGTATCCATTGTGCTATAGTTGTTGTTCCTCTGAAAAGCTAATGTACATACACAAACACACACACACACACACACACACACACACACACACACACACACACACACACAGCACCTTGAGAGCCTGACTCTGCAGAAATAAAAAGCTGCTGCTGATGTTTCTCCCTCCACATGAAAAAAAAAAAGGGGGGGGGGGGGGGTGCTGCTAATGAACACAAAGTCACCTTCTACTATTCTTACATAGGTCAAGAGGAGATGTATATAATGGAGGTGAACTGCACAATGCTAAAATACAAGTGTATTCATTATAACTGCCCAGTTGCAGCAGCTCACCACAGTCTCATAAAAACCAGATCCAGATTTTTAAACAACAACAAACTTCCTGAAATAAAGAAAATCAACTTGAACGACTTTCAAAGTCAGATCTTCAGACCTTCATCATCCACAACATTATTGGACAACCAGCAAAAACATTTACTGTGAAATAATTGAGAAATCAGAGGAAGTACTAGCCGAATTTAACAATTGATAATTAATCTTTTTCAGGTTTTTGAGACAAAACTAAAAAAAACTTAATACATCAAAAGTCAGCAACCAATCTGTGTACTGGCATATTATAGACCTGTCATAGAAAACTGTCACTGTCAAATCATCGCAGTGCCAGAGGAAATGGGACTCACTAATATCAGGTGCATAATTCTAAGGATTTCACTGAGATTAAATGTTGTCCCTGAATCAGCCACTAAAAGGCTGGGATGTGTGATGTGTGTGAGAAAGCATCAGAGTTAAAGCTCTGCAGCAGTGTCTGCGCTGCTGGAGTGCTTTTGAGCAACAAACTGAATCCCTGCAGCAGAAGCAGATAAATGAGAGGTCTGTTTAGTAATAGCCTATAGCTGTCAGAGCTGTTAGGGCTGCACCAGCTCTCCAGTGTCAGGTCTGCCTTGATTGTCTATGTGGGCCATTTTTCACCCTGCACCACTGGCGTGTTTGGAAATGGAGACCACAGCTCTAGTGCTGGTCAGGACCCGCCTGTTGGAGACGCAGACAGCCGCTGTATTGAGGAATGACAGCGGGACAAACATCCTGTTTTCTCAGATTTACGTGTATTATAGCAGCTGTAAAACCCAAATATTTCACAGCATATCACTGGACGGAGCGTGTATAGATAAATAAAGACAGATTCATTATGGTTGTTAATATCATTATTAATAATGTAATATTCAGAATCCCCCACCACCACCCTGCTGTCACCTTCATTCTACTTATTCATGACCTATTTTTATGTCTATTGACCAGGATACTCACATTTGTCTGTAAGTGTTAGCTTTTCCTCCAGATGATTTCCCAGCTCCTGATAATCCATCGTCTCCGTTCAGGCGGATCGCAGTCCGGTTCCAGTTGCTGTCATTCCTCAGAGTCGCTCCAGTACAGGAGATGAAACTCCCGGTACAGCTCGCCCAAACACGCCCTTTGTAAATCCAACCGGAATAGAGAAAAAGTGACCAAAAATGATGTGGAAATCAAACGGATCCGACTGAAAACAGCGGGAAATGCCTGATGTTTGTTAAACTGAAGTGAAACGGTGTCAGTGTCTTTTAAAATTAGAGGCTCGGTCCAATCGAGTAGGTCCACGGGTGTTCAGTGGAAAATGTACAGTGTGAGAATAAAAAGCTTTAGTGAGTCCTGTAAGCCAAGTAAAGTTAAAAAGAAAAACACACTTCCGGTCACATTTTTCAGAATAAAATAAACGCGTATTCCTTGGACACGCTCAACACATTACATAGTTGTCTAGCAGGTGTTTAGGTCTAACAACAAATATTTAGTAACTGTGTGACGCAATTACTGTATATAATATCATACATGTTTTACATCGGACATAAATGCCATTGAACGTACTGAACTGAACACTAAGGCCCACTATACTTAATAACAACAACAATAATAATAATAATAATAATAACAGTAATTATAACTTTGTATTATTTGTCATCATTAATTCATTTATTATAGTTATTAGAATTTATTATTAGTTTCATGCTCTAACTATTGTCGCAGAATTTTCCTCATGGCAAAGTGAAAGAGAGAGAATGTTATTTCAGTGAAACTCAAACTACAGGTTGAAAATGGGTGAAATCATCATTAATAGAAATCTTCTTCTTCTCTTTTAACTATACAGAATGAGCAAAGTTAAAACCGTGATTCTCAGACTTTTTCTGGCAGCCCGCCCTCAGGAGCTGAAAAAAAACCACGACCACCCACCCCACAATTTTTTCTTATCAGGACTCAATGATAGATGAAGAAACTAATACAAAATGATTCATGTTGAATTTTTGTGAAATAAAGATCGGCATGATGGCATCAGCAAACCCTTAAATTATATTCATTCAGTTTAGTTCCCCCTGGTCATTCACCGCAAGAAGAACTGGTCAGAAGAAAAAAAATGTAACCGCATTTTATTCTGACGGTACGCCTGCTTTATTTCCGGTTGTAATTTCCTTGTTGACGCCGCCGATCGCAGCGAAAAACCGCATGCCGGACAACCGGACTGAACCAAGTGTTTCAAAAGGGAAGAAACTAATTTGTCCAGTAAAAACCACAAAAACCAGCTAAGTAATGGATCACATTCAGAACATGAAACAGTGCTCTTTATTCGCAGTGAGGCCTCTCTCATCGAGTGTAGCCATAGCAACAGGACAGAGTTGTCCTCTTAACTCTTGGACCCTGTGAATGGTCTGATCCATTAGATGATTTCCAGCAGCTGAAAACGGCCTTGCTGCCTGGACTGAGGTGAGCGGTCAGGACCGTGTCTTCAGCTCACGTTCATTAACGGTTACAAGAGCTCATTTACTTCACAGATCATATATCCAGTAATGGTGGAAAGTAACTAAGTACATTTACGAAAGTACTGTGCAAAACAGAGGTTTTTGTAACGAAAGTACATTTCAGAGGGACATATTGTGCCTTTTACTTCACTATAGTTATTTGCCAACTTTAGTTACCTGTTATTATACAAATATTTTTCATAGAATACATATAACGATCTTCTAAAATATGCTTTGTTGTAGATTTACAAACCAAACAGTAAAAACAAGTACAGATAAAATTAGTTGATTTATTGATTAGACGGTTGACAGAAAAATAATTAGTAGCCTGACTATATTGATGACCGTCAAAAACCATTTCCATGCAAAAATGCCAAATTTGATGCATTTTCCTTTTAGTTATTTTCTATTACATATTAATTGTAGTAATTTCGAGGTTTGGAGTTTTGGTTGGATAAAACAAGCAGATGTCACTTTAGGCTCTGGGAAATTGCAATGACATTTTTAGGAAAAAAACACATTAATTTCATAAACATGTAATAAGTATTGATTATCACAGGAAAACATATTTAATTGGAGCATCACTGGAATACTAATAAGACACAAACAAAAAATAACACCTAGGTCTCTATAAGCCTACCAATAAATTGACAAATGATCCTATAGTATGCCTTCTATAGAGATAAGCAGTAAGACCAAAATGTTGCATACGTCACACTTAAGCCACATTTCTCGTATATAAGAAGTGACAGGACACTATCAGATTATTGGTGATGACAAGCTAATTAATAATTGATATGACCTTCTTGTCACTGCAGGAGACTGAGTCGACCCAGTCTTCTGTGATAACAAGACAAGCAGCAGAAGGATGACAAACCCTAACATTATACATAAAACACCATGATGATATTAAACAGTGGTTTATTTACGTAATTTGATCAAAATACAGTGTCTCATTCTGGGAACACATAAATATCAGTTAATGGATAATTTGGATCTTGTCAAAACACATCTGCATCAGTGATTATTATATCAAAATAATGTTCAATATGACATCTCCTCTCATACTTGAAGATAGAGGAGCAATAAGTGGCTTCTGTGGGAGGAGTGTCATTTTTTTTTTTTTTTTTAAAAAGAGGCCTTTTATAAATAGTCTGACCACATGCTTTTTTGGTCATTTAGATTAAAAATGAATATTAATTATAGATGAGGTCATCATCTTTTTTCTCTTGAATCAGCAGGGCAAAAAGAGGCACTGACTACAAATATGAACCTTTGATTTTGATTTCAGGCTCTTATTAGAGCAAGATAGATAATATAACATGATGTTATACTGAATACTAAAGGACCAAATGCACCAGTGTTACCACAGAGATAAAATATGCATGACCCACTTCACTGGTGAAGACACTTAGGACTTCACAGACTTCAGGACTCCAAACACTTGGGTTGTGGCTGATACTGAGTCTTGCACTTCCGGATTTTTCACTTTTTATTTCACTCATTCCTCATAGTTCAGCCTAAATTTAAAAACTCAGCTCAGCCTTCTCAAAAATTACCCTTCAAAAAACTTCAGCAGACTTATGAGTGGGCAGATAATGTCTGAAGTATTCCTTTAAACATGGTCCATGAAGGCTAAAGATAGCCACTGCCAATCAATCTACTGGCCGCCCTGCGACGCACGAGAGGAAGCAGTTCCATCAGGGCTAATGGATGGATTTCAACTTCTGGTGTCTGTGAAACAGCGAACGGCTCTGTCTCTGTTGTTGAGTCTGGAGTCTTGTTAAAAAGGATTTGTTGATGCAGTAATGGGATTCAGAAATGCAAGGGCAGGAAATGTAATACAGGGGTAGGTCAGACAAATGCAGGGAGCGTTCAATAAACCTTCCATATCATGTTCATCTGCATCACAACCAGTGTCTCTCTGACAACACACCAGACCAATAGACTACCATTTCCATATCAGAGTATTTGTTACTGCGTTTCCGTGTCTGCCACTGCAGATCTGGATTTTCTATTTCTCCTGAAAAATCTGATATCAGAGGATTAGAGGCCCTCGAGGACCTGTGTGGTTTTTCTAGAAAACAAAGAGAGAATGAAGTGGGGGTGGGGTGTGTTTTCAAAGACATAACCTCTAAATAAATGACCTAATGTATCAGAGCACATCCTTGATCCATGAAAGGACTGATGCACTGCTGATGGTATTCAGACACAGATGCCAGTAAAACGATAAAGACTACAGCTAAAAGTTCCCATCAGCTTCCCTAAAGCCATGCTGATAGCATGGCTCAAAAAACTCAATATGGTGTACAAACAGGAAAATCCTTTCCCTCATCTTTTCCTAGTGTAATTTCATTACACCCTCATGTTCTGTTTCTCAAGGATCCATAAATACACCATGTGTCTTTAAACATTTTACGCAAGACTCTTGAAATTGCAGCAGAACAAATTCTGCTGCAATCTACTGATGTATTGCCAAGCAACAGGCATAAGCTTACATCGACATGATGATCTCTTCACTCTGATGCCGGCAGCATCACTTTTATTAGCTCTCTCAGACTATCATTGGTCTAATTTAGAATCAAATCTAACTCAGTAAACCTGGTGAGAGCACTTCAATGAATGAAGATGGAAGGATTTTTAATCAGATAAGATCATTCTGCCTGTAGCCTTCAACAAAGAGCTTTCTCTTTTTCTGAGACTTCCTTGGAGGGCGTGCATGCCCATACTCGCCTGCACCTGACTGAGACATGGGGCAGTGCAGAGAGCCTCCCATAAACCCACAGAGGCATGTAGTTCATTCCCCCTCCAACACACTACCACAAATCACTACAAAAAAAACCGTCTAACCCAAAAAGCCAGCAGTTACACTCAAAACATTTGTCTGGATCCTCCCTGTGCGTTTGACTTGGGGGGGGGGGGGGGGGGGGGGGGGGGGGGGGCTTTATTACTCCCTACTGTCTACAGTAGAAAGTAATAAAATCCTCTTTCATTGTAAAAGAATGACACAATGGTTTGGTTTCACAGGGCGAGTACACATATTTGGAGAGCACATTGCTGAAGTCAGAGTCTGAATATAACTACAGCTGCTAGAGTGGGAGTCAGGCGTGTCTGCAGTTGTTGTGGTTATTGAGAGCAGAGCTGGGGAAAAATCTCCAGCTGATTTTTTTGCGAGCAGGTGACACTGTTGATTGCATCCTCTGTCTTTGCAGATGGAAACAAGCATGAGGTAGAAGTAACGACGCTTTGGCACCATGTTGTTGTTTTGTTCAGTCATTTCCAGGGATTTATCTCCCTGAAATTTCCATGTAAGCAGCTGCAGCAATGTTAGTGTTTTTACCAGTTTTCCAGAGTAAAAATTTCTCTTCAGCCTCAAAGTTCAACATGTTGGTAAATTCACTTATTCGCTTTCCGGTGATTTAGATGAGAAGATTTATAAAACTCTCACTCTCTTTGTCCTTTTTACTCTTTAAATTTTTGCACAGATTGAGGCAGAGACTGTTATCAATGAGATAACATTACAAACATGTTTTGTTGTTTCTTGTATAAAACGACAGGGGGACCCCTGGCTTCCCTCGGCCTAAGGGAGAAGACACCTCTGTTAGATGCTGATCATAAGTTTCCAAAACAGGTTCTGATTTCATGAAAATCTTAAGGACTCTGCAATAACAGATTTTTGTCCACTTAGGGTCAATGGAAACCAATTGTGATATGGTTGATATGGTGCACTAGTTAGCAAAGAGTTGCTTATTTAAACAACCAGCAGTAACAGATCAACATTATTATTCATTTGGAGTTGTGTTTCTGGCCTATACTCCCTCCCTTTTAGCTCTGCTTGTGTCCCCACTATCTCCTGAGGGAATCATCGGACTCACTATCTGCTCCACTACGTTCAACAGCTAGTCACTAACTGTTTCTGTCTGCTGTTTGGTGATGAGCAGGTAGACGACACTGGGTCTTTACAGCTGCCTGCAACCTAAATAGTAAATTTGTGAGTCGCTGATAAACAGAGAGCTGAACTCATAATGCTGAGTGGAGCTGCAGATTCACCCCTTTTATGTTGTAACATTGACTTTACATCATTTGATAAATTGTTATTATGAAAATATCTATTATGTTAATCAGTCAATGTTGTCATCTAACAAGCAAACTTCCCAGCATGTGGAACTATTGCTTTAAAACAAGAACATTGCTGTAGCCGCTGCTCTAACAATACAAGGTCTGATAGAGCCAGTTACTGATGTGTCCATTTGTCTCTGGGTTAAACTCCAACCCTGCCTCATGCCCAGTCAGTCACATTGCTCACATAGAGAGTCACACTCCACCCCTGTGCTGCCCTCCAGCAGTTGGCACAGTGGTGTCATCTCAAGCTGTCAGCTGTTACTGTGGCTGCCACTGACTGGACCAGCAGCTGTTGGAACTGCAGCAACACTTACTGCTATATCATCTCCAGATCAGAGCATCAGGAAACTAGGGTGAGGAGAAAACATATGGCTTTTCCCTCACATCTCCAGTTTGGATAAATACTGAATATGATTGATCCTCCATATCTCAGTCTTATATCTCACTGGCCTCAAAAACATCGAAATAGAGACTAAATGATTGCAAACGCTTTCTTTTAATCTTTCTTTCTCAGTAAATACTGATCTAAAAAAATGACAGATACATGAATCCATGTACATTTATAACATAGAGACACATACCTTGCACATAAGGATAATCAGTTTATGCATGTGAAGAATTTACAGTTTCTGCAGTTTCCTTTGAAAGCTTCATGCAGGAATCCAGACTCTGGAGTCGTTGTAAAAGAAGGACTGCTTTGACAAAATCTGTGGATTATAGAAACCTGAGAAGAGAAAGAGAAAGTCCAGCTACTGTTACATTATACAATCTCCTTCAACCAGACAGACTACAGTCAGAGGCAAACGGATAACCTGAGCTACTGCCACTAAAAATCGTGTTCTTATCTCTATCTAACTTATATAGTACGACAGCTTCCACATTGAGGGGAGTTCTCTGCTCTCTTGCTTCAGACAATAAGAGATGGAGATGCATGTTCAATGAGTGAGAGCTTGGTCTCTTGTTTAAATCATAAAAGTCAGGGGCATTCCTTGTTTAAATGTGTCACAGCTTTGTGTAAAGGGAGAATTTACCTTTTCAGCTCCAGGCCAAAAAAATACTTCTGTTAATCCGCCTCTTAATTAATATCACTTACTGGCTTCAAACATGGATGAATTGCACATTTTCTTTTCCAGGGTAACTACAGAAATATCAACATTTAGAAATATCTGATGTGAAAAGTTGTATCCAAGATTTGTGATAGCTCGTTCACAGGAGGAATTCAGGTTAGAAAAATCCTGTAACAATATGCATCAAAATTCTAAGGGTGCTAAATATAATGCGTCATTAGATTTCAACTAATCTGTGAAATCTGTGGTGAAACCGATATCAAATATGGTCTTAGAACAAAACCATCATAACTACTAAATAACATAGGTGAGAGTACAATAACAAACCCTTACTCAAAGTATCTTAATTCAGCACTAACCTTTCAGACTTTTCAGGTGTCCTTGGTCAAAATCTAGAATGTAAATTATGTACAAGAGCATAACATTTTCCCCGCCTCTTCCTGACTGAAGTTATACACAACCAAACTTGATTTGTTATGTTTTTCTTGGCTAGCCATTACCCATTAACAACTGCTCATAGTGACCAGGACTATTGATATGTAGATAAATAGTGACATGAAACCAATGTAATTAAAGTAAAAATAATCCTAAAATGATTCCAGGAAGTTCATTTATGATGAAATGTTGTTATGAAATTTTTTTGTGCACCTACTTTCCTTACACTGCCTCATTTACATTCGCTTAAGTCAGCAGTTTCCAACAATTCCCCATTCTCAGGTCCCACTGCTCCAGTTTGGATGCAAATTTATTCTAATCCCAAATTATTTATGTCAAGATTTTCAAATTATCTTGTGACTACAACTGGTGTGTGATCACTGCAGAAGTCAGCATCAGAGTTTATTCTACAACTGTGTGTGAAATAATGAGTCTAGTAAGAAACCTCTTCTCTTTGATTTTGTACATTGTGTTTCATTGAGCATCACATCACCTGTATTTGTGTACTAATTCACAGATTTATAAAAGCATTAATGTTTTATGTAGTAGATTTGTTTTTTAAGCATTACCTGGACCTGGCTTCATATCAGCCCCTGAGTATTCGGGTAGTCTTTTGGTTCTGGATGCAAATGCAGCAGTGAGCATAGGATGCTTGGATGCGCCATCATAATTCCCTATATCATACTGGCCGGGACCTGGCATAGGTGGATCCTTAGGAGCAATCAGAGGAGGCGCTGATATTGCCAAATAACAACCCCTCCTTGAAACACAGTTAACAGAATTTACATTTTTAGACAATCAAGAAGAAATAACAGAGTAACTCAAACCCAAAGCCATAAATATTATTTATTTACTCACGGTAGGATGGCCTTCTTCACCAGTGCGGGGACCTGATGGGGACTGTAGGCTCCTGGGCCCGGCATGTGGTTGTCCACTAGAGCAGGGATTCTCTGAGTTTTAGATTTGAAGGGGGACAAAACTGCCTTGGAGCTGTGCTGGATTAAATGGTTGTTCACCTCATATTGGCCTATAACAAATTTATGATGTAATATTAAAAATTTAAGAACTTAAAGTAAAAAAAATAAAAAAGGTGTAAAATTAGATTATTTGTGAACACAGTGAGGTAATTACATGGTGATGGCACATTGTTGTTTGTGTAAAATGAGTCACGTCCAATTTTTGAGAGGAAAGCTGATGTACCAACCACTGAGGAGATTCTTGCTCTACTACCACAACTGACCTGAACACAGAGAAGCAGCAAAAAGCTGTACATTAACCACAGCATACACAGTCACAGAAGCTAGTCCTTAAAAGCAACATGCACCATACACATACATACATCATATTGATTTGGCGCTGGAGTTTTATGCTTCGGAGCATCTAGCTGCACAGCCACAGGCAGCCTGAACACCCTGGACACCCCAATGTTGAAATCATACTTGTTTATAAACGAGCTCTGGATGTTGTAAACGTTTGGTCCTGGGACGGCTCTCTGTGGGTTTCTGTAACCCCGGGCAACCTATTGATATGATGATATGACATGACATAGAAAATAAATAGAATTTAAAACCAAAAAAATGACCTCAAGCGCAAAATGTAAAGTAACACTAAATTAATTCCCAATTTAATTACAACATTCACCACTTTTATTTCCCTGATTGATATTTCTACCTTCCCATCATGTAAATTTTGCTTAATATCTTTTGACAAAAAAATGATTCCTCACAATATTCTACAACATACAGTATTGCTGATCTCAGAATTTCTATGACCTTGTCCCTGCTCAGCATTCCCCTGAAATCAGTGCCAATGAGCAGGACACCTTCTGACCTTGGATGCAACAAAGCCTGTGGTGCCTTTCTTTGAGAAGGAAGGACTTGTAACTTCAGCACTGGGAATACAGCCATAGCTGCCCGGTCCTGGGTTGTCATTCTGAAACAAATACACATCACTATGTCTATGTTTAGCCTTTTAATTGCTTATTAACGGCTGATGTAAGATGAGTTAAATGTCCTACCAGACAGAGTTGTGAGGGGAATCTCTTCGCTTGAGATGAAAACCCCTTCTTTTCTTGATTTGTTATCACCACTCTTTGATATTTCTTCGGTATGGAGGATGAAGCCTGAATCTTATCTGCTAAAAGATCAAAAGAAACATTTTGTCGGATTATATTTTCAGCTCAAAATGAAATTAAGTTTTGTTTACACTCACTTTTATCAGATCCTCTGTACATGTTGCTCATGGTTCATTGGATAAGCCTAGAAAGTTTATGGTGAAATTTGTAAATCAGAAGCCATTAAAAACGCTCACAGGTCGTGTTGCCATGGCAACGTGAAAACAGTGTATGATTCGACGAAGAGTTGCCAGGTTTGACATTAACGTGAGCTACTTTAATAACGAACCCATCAAAATCATAGTCATAACTCAATCAAATCTGAACACACAGACACGATATACATATGTTCAGATTCAGCGTGACTTACGGTATCATTGCCGCTGATGTCCAAATCAGAAAAGACACGTTCCCGCAGAACTAGCTTGTAAATCAACTGATTTTTAAGTTTTCCGATGTTTCACAGGACTCATGTCACAGTTGCCAATACATGCAATGGTACAAAGCAAACCGGATCTGCTAACAGCTCATTCGGTGCGCTTAATTGTGCATAATGTAAACGAACATACACTTAAATAAAGGGATCAGGGGTTGTAGCCAACAGCAACTAACTCACAATCCATGGCGGCATTATGCTGTACATTTAAACATACACGTGAAGTCTTTTAACGTGTAATGTAGCATTATCTGAAAGGCCGTGGACAAAAAACCCTCTCCTGAACGAAAATTAAAAACCGGACCACTTTATGACGACTGTAGGCTCGGATACTTTTTGTCAAACAAACCTGGCAACAGTGCTTCGACCCGCCGTCCTGGAGCTGCCCTTCAGCGGCATCTGTCGGTAAACCGGAGTCAATCGGGCGCTCTTTACAAACCAACCCGCCGTTGTTTTGTAGCTAGATAACCTCGATCCATCATGGCGATGCATGCAAAGGCGACTCCACCGCAGATCCCGGACACCCGCCGGGAGCTCGCTGAGCTGGTTAAGAGGAAACAAGAACTTGCTGTAAGTTAAAGTTACCGCAGTTTTCCCAGAGATGAAAGCGACATTAAGCATTTTATCATTTACAGGCAACTATAACTTAAACGTCTACCTCGTAGATTGCACGCTGCTAGCCGAGGCCTTGCTAAGAGCTAAGCTAACGATGTTAACATTAGCAAATATGTTGGTCGGTTTCTCTACTATTCACTCTGGTGGGGCTAGCTTTTCAGAAATATTTTAATTTGTAATCATTGGCTTGTTAGAAACCGCTGCAACGTACTTAGACTAATATGTCAGCTGGTTAGTAAGCTCAGCTACATGCTAACCACCGCCCGGTTTGGCAGAGTTCTCGCGTTGTTTTGGCTCTTCCGGTGTGTCTATATCCATGGTTCGTTTGGAAAGCATCACAAGGAAAATATTTGTTGACATAGAAACTATTCACCGGCTAAGCAAAACAAATCAACTCTGAGTCTGTCAATCATGCTTACACCTCAGTCAGGCCATCTCTGTACATTACCTACTTTTCACGAAAGTGTGGCTACAACTCCGTATTTCAGCAAGTTACTATTTTTTATTTACTATATATTTATTTACTATATTTTACTCAACATATACACACACACCAAGCATTTTATTAAAACACCTGTTTATTAGTTTATAGTTTTATAAGTTATCTATTCGGCTAATCATGTGGCAGCAGTGCAATGCATAACACCCTGCAGATACAGGTCAGGGGGTTCAGATAATCTTTATATCAAACACCAGAAATGGGGAAATTTTGATCTCAGTGACCATGGCTTGATTGTTGGTGCCAGACGGGCTGGTTTGTGTATTTCTGAAACTGCTGATCTTGTGGGATTTTCACATACAATAGTCTGTAGAGTTGCATGATACAACTAATATGACGCAAACCTGTGACATCACTTTAAGTTCAATTTTGGGTTCTTCAATATTTCAGGAGACGCTGGTGAACCTGGAAAGACAAATATATGCATTTGAAGGCAGCTACCTAGAAGACACCCAGATGTATGGCAATATCATCAGGGGATGGGACCGGTACCTCACCAACCAAAAGTAAGCATCAGATTTCAAACTCCTGGGCTCTCTACATGTCTGTGTAAATGTATGGAGAAGAAAACTAATAAGGGGAAATGTTTAAGACTTAGAAGGTATGGGAGATTAGTGGATTTTGCATGTGATCAATTCAGTATATTCAAATACAAGATGATTATCCTTGTGGTGGAAACTAGTTATTTAGCTACTTTCCTCGCTTTGTTGTAAGCTAAAACACAACTTGGAGCCATTTTCTAATCAAATATAGTTTACATTTTATTTTGTGTTTCCTACAGGAACTCTAATAGTAAGACTGATAGAAGGAATAGGAAATTCAAGGAAGCAGAACGTTTATTTAGCAAGTCATCTGTCACATCAGTTGCAGTAAGTCCTTCTTTCTGTACTAATTCACACAAAATTTAACTGATCATATGTAACAAAAACACTGATAATCCAAATGTATTCTCTTGATAGGCAGTGTGTGCTCTTGGAGGGATTCCGGATCACATGAATGAAAAGCGTGAGTTGTTTTTGTCATTTTTTCAAACAGCGATGGAAACGTTTCTCCTCCACAGACCATAGTCACATGGTGGCCATTTTCCTCTGATGTCACGCTCAGAGTTGGAAGCTCAAATTCTGTCACTGAAAGGATAATATGTTTCTTTTTTGTACCAGGTTGTGACTCATAAACGTCAGCAATCAGATAAATGGTCATTTCAGCACTTCCCGATTGATCGCAAATGAACAAATGATGGATACTCTTTATGACAGCTTGTTTTTACGCCTTTGCCCTGTCAGTTGTGGAACTGCTGTCCTCAACCATCACTGAAATCAATACTTAACTCTCTTTGATGTCACCTGCTTCCTGTCTCTACTGTTTAATATAACTTTGACTCATGAAACTGTCAGAAACAAGTAGAATAACACTCATTCATTTCACAACAAAAACAATTAAAGGTGAAGTTAGTGATGCTCCACTGTCATATCACTGATGCAGGTTGATCATGAAACTATATAACGTTAGTTAATGTTTAACGTTTGCACAAGCCGGTGAACTGATTTTTCACCTGACAACTTATTAACACTAAAACTTAATTTATGTTGATTGCAAACTTCATGTTTTCTCGCATAACATCAGCTTACAGTGCTCCAGTGTGGGCTGCTCTTACCTTCAATATCGTGATGTAAGATTTAATCCAGTTGCTGTTTCCTTTTTTGAATCCTTTTGTGGATCCTCGCAAATTCATCTGCCCATTTATCAATTTGGTTGAATGAAAGGGAAGTTAATAAGTTTTTCAACAATTTCTCCATTCTCCCACTGGATATACTTACAGATATTAAAATGGCTTAAAGAGGCTTCCCACCCTCAGCGTGACGTCAGAGGAAAATGGCCGCCATGTGAATATGGTCAATAGTCTTTCTGCCCTAGTTTCTGACCGTGAGTTTTTGCACATCAGGTGAGGCAGGCAGCGGCACAGAGAGCGACACCTCTCCAGATCTCCAGAACCAAGAAAATGAGCCCAGCCAGGAGGACACAGAAGATGTGGACTCAACGCTGCAGGACTTAAAGCCTCAGAAGGCAGCCTCCTCTTCCTCCTCAGGCAGCCATCACGCCAGCCACAAAAAGAGAAAGAACAAAAACAGACACAGGTACAAAATCAACATACAAGACTTTGTGTTTCAGCAGGCTCTTTAATCTAACCGTTAGTGATAGTAGATACTGCTCTCTGATTCACATTTACACACTTTGTTATTTAGTCATTTGTTTGTTGAAAACTGACTCATACAAACTTGACAGTTTTAGTTGAGCAGTTAAGATAAATGAAATGAATTTTGAATACAACACCTAGTTATGCGTAATGATCAGGCAGCTGCAGCTAATCAGGCAGGGTTGATCCCGGGCTCCTCCTGTCCACATGTCATTGTGTTGAATCTCTTTATAAATGTAATCTATTTCTATATAAATGAACTTTTCTTCATCCTGCCATCACAGCAATAGCGACCTTGCCTGAAGCCTTTATCATACTTTGTAAAAACCCTAAAAGAAACTCACTGTGTTTGTTGTCAAGAAATGTTTGTCCTGAAGAAATCTAGCTAGTCATTTCAGAGTTTCTCTAACCTGATTACTCACTTCAGGTTCCTTGGATGCACGACCTTTTAGGAAATCGGACAATATCCCAGATAGTTAAAGCAGTGGTTCCCGATCTTTTTGGCATGTGACCCCCGAAAATAAGCGATGTCTACTTGTGACCCTTCATCACAGTTTAAGGGCTTAATATAAACATTATTGTTCTCCAGTTTTATCAAAGAGTGATTTTTAATTCTGAGGCTGTTCCATTTGAAGGATTTATACAGTCCCTTAGAGGTCAACGTGTTAAGTATTTTACAAGAAAAAGAAAATATAATTTTTTTTCCTGCTGTGTTTTTCCAAAAATACTAAATGCTCAGGTCCTTAAAATTCCCTCATGATACTAGTGGTAAATGGAGAAGATAGTCCTCATCGCTTTTCTCTTGTTAAAGTGAAAGGAATATAAGATGGTGTGAACATTTAAAAGTGTGGTCCTTAAATATAATATAACTCCAAATTGTTCAGACATTAAATATTGTCTAATTTTTGGGCCAGTGTGGTATGTGTTTCTTTCTCATGCCTGTAACTGTCTCGGGAACCTCTCACATTTTGGGGGATTCTAACACCAGGATTGGGAAACACTGAGTTATGAGCAAGTACACACACTGATTGTTTATTATAAGAGTCAGTGCGGATAGATATTGTGAAAAATGTATTCAAAAACTGACTGGTTTGCTATTTAGAATAGTTGATAATACCAGTATAACACAAAGAAGATTAATAAGTTACTTTGCAGTGAATTAATGTCAGTGTGTTTCCCACCTAATTAAGGTTTTCCTGACTCCAGCTTCACTGTTTTTAACCACATATTAACACAGCAGGTGCTCCACCTAACACACAGTGACAGTGGTGTTCTCACTCGGTAGAGTCGGGACTGCAGTATTATGTAGACATAGGGCTTTAGCCCCAGGTTGGTGAACTAACAGCTGCTGCTCTCTTCCTTCCCCTAATGCTGCCCCCCTCAGCCCTTCTGCCATGTTTGATTATGACTTTGAGTAAGTCTGACTTTTACTTCCTGCTCCTGTGGTGTTTACATCCTGTCTGCTGTAAACTCCCATCCTCAACTTTACCACTGTTTTTTCCTGCTCTGCCTGTTCATGTATAGTTTGAGTTTAAGCTTGCTAGTTATTCAGTCATACTGCATGTCCAACACTTCATTCTTTATATTGAATGCATACCAGCATCAAGCACTCTGAACTCCGTTAGATTTTCTTGCTTGTTAATGGGGTATTTTCTTTTTTTTTTCGCCCCAGTGTTTACCCAATTCCAGCAATGAAATAAAACATTGCTGGTCTTGTCTGATGATGCGTTGGCTGTAGATTTGTGCACAAACAAGAACAAACACATGGTCATTTAGCGTTCTTGTTATGGGCTTTTTTTTAGGCTTCATGACACAGTAGTGGTATCGCTTTCCACCATAACTCCCGTCAGAAACAGGTCTCTGGTCTGGTCACATCTAATGCAGCCTTACTTTTTTTGTTGCAGGTTTGACATGAAGGTGAACAAGAAACCACGAGCTGTAAGTGGCCTTATTTATCTAACAAATACTGGGATTATAGCTGAGACTAATGATTATTATTGTACCATTTTATAATCAGACTCCCCCTATAAAGGATTTA
The DNA here is from genome assembly GCF_002260705.1 of Seriola dumerili. Taxonomy (NCBI): domain Eukaryota; kingdom Metazoa; phylum Chordata; class Actinopteri; order Carangiformes; family Carangidae; genus Seriola; species Seriola dumerili. The sequence goes on along the minus strand of NW_019174528.1, from coordinate 10,869 downwards.
TATGTGGTTTATAATTAGTTTATTAATTTGGGTGTTAACACTTTATAAATCATAAAAAATATTTATAAACAAGTTATAGCAGTTTTTATACATTGATACAGGCTCACTGTTTGGCAAGATATATTTAATGTTTACTACTCGTCTTACTGAGTTACTACCATGTATACTTGTAAAAGGTGCCTCAAAGTGTAAAACGCATCATTTATTAATGAGTTTCTATAAGGCTCCTTTTGCCAGTTATAAATAATAGTAACTCACTAGTAAGATTAATGAGTAGTAAGCATTTACTTAGTCTTGCAAAACAGTGAGCCTTACCTTTTTAATAATCATTTATTTATTATCTGTAAAGTGTTAACAACCAAATTATAAACCTAATGATGCACCATTTATAACTCCTTTATAAGGGTAGTATTATTGTAAAGTGGTACCATTTTTATCATTATAATTCATCTGAAGATTATTTTCTCAATTAATCGTCAACAAAATGTCAGAATTGTGAAAATGTGGCATTTTCAGATTAGATCTGAAACACTTTGTAGATAGGAAAATAATCTGCAGCTGTTTTGATAATTGAATAATTGTGTTTGTCATTTTTCACAGAATTTCCTCCTCCAAGAACCTTTCTGAGCTATTTTAGACATTTCATTGACTAAATGATTGATTGACAAACTGAAAAAATAATAATCAGATAAATAAATTTAGAAAATAATTCTTGTAGCCCTATATATCTTAATTTGTCATCTCTGCCTTTACCTCAATTATTTTTCTCATTCTTCATTCCCCTGTTCTCCTGTAGGATTATTCAACTTAAAAAAGACAACTGGAAAACCTGGAGACACAAGGATACGTGTAGAGAAACACAAGTTTTCTGGACTGTGGCAAATTTGTATTTTTTTTATTTGTATTTTTTTTTCATATTTCAGCCTGTACTGTGTGCATTGCTTGAAACATTCCCCCTGCCACCTACCTTTGGTCATGGTTAAGATCTTGTCCTACCGATGAAAGTAGAAATGTTGTGGAGGAGGCGTGACTAGGCCACCTCCAGTAATACACCATCTTGTATAGTGTTTAAAAAGATTGTATTTATTATGTAGCTAATTTTGATGTTTTCCATTGTAAGAAGGTTTTGCTTTTTGTAAAGCATCACATAGTTGTATAACCCCTGAATACCCCAAATTCTTTTATTACATGTTTTGTTTTGCAAAAAAATAATAAAATACCAGTGACATTACTGTGTTTTGGTTACTGAATATGTTGAGGGTATGTGTCTGTTCCTTAGGGCAGTCCTTTGTATCACTCATCTGAATATCTCGATACATTTTGAAAAGATTATTTAAAGTTTGGAAAGTTGTTTGTGTTGTACTATTTAGTCAAGAAATGTTAATGTCCAGTCAGCATGCAGTATCCCAATGTTTCACTAGGTGGCACCAGAAGACATGGTAAGCTCTACTGAACGCAAGAATGAATGACGGAACTACTTCACATTCTCATGTTTATTCATTTGTTCAGAGTGAGTTTATATACCTGCAGTAAATATTATTTATGTGTTGGCAACATAAACTTGTAGCAGGGTTCCCGCGGGTCCTTAAAAAGTCTTAAATAAAAATCCGGGTAATTAAGGTCTTAAACCGCTTAAATTTACCATAAATTTGCTGTAGGTATTACATTTCCAGACGGTGCGTTTAATGCCGATGGGAAAGCTCAGTAGATGACCGTAAAACATAGTGCGAATTTGTTCAACTTAGTACAGATACCGTCGTAAATGAAAGATCCGCGATTAATAGCCGTTTTACGGTACGTCAGCGACAGACTGACGTCGGCCCGCGTGCAGCCAGTACGCGACACGTGGTGGTTGTCAAAAGTGCGGTCCGAAAAGCAAAGATGGGAAAGTGCAAATTCAATTACCAATGGATGGAGGGGGGTTCATTAAGGAAGTGGTTAGCCCCCGCTGAAAATAACAATAAGGCAACGTGCAAATTTTGTAAAAAGACTTTTTCCTGAGGGACCATGGGTGTCAAATGCGGCGGCAGCTCGTCACAGCGGGGCCAGGCTAATCCCTGCGTTGTTCGGAGCACGAGCTAAGGATGCAAATTCAGACGCCACCTCTCAGTCGGCTTTAAAAAGCTTCATTTTACCACCAGAGACCCAAAAGGCAGAGGTACTGTGGGTTCTCCATACTGTGATGATGAGGCATAATTCATTTAAATCCAATGAGGAAAAAGTGGCGTCTTTGCTGCCATGTTCCCCGATTCCCAGCTTGAAAAGTCAGTCACCCGTGGTGAAAATAAAACGGCGTATCTCGCCAAATATGGCATAGCTTCATTCATCAAGAAGATGATAGCATTGGTCTTGTTTTTCAAACAGTTATGTAAATGATTTTCAACATTTTGGCTTTGGATAGGCTGTTTTGAGGAGTTTGATTATTGAAGTTATTTACAATGGAGACTGTTTAAGTGTTATTTGTGCTGTTCAGTGTTATTCTGTCCTTATTTGGAAAATTATTGTTGGCTCTGTTCTGTGTCACAATGGAAGGGAAAAAAATTGAAAGAATAAAACTGTTAGCTTTGATTGTGTTTAAAATAAAATAAATTTGAGTATTTTCTACCAAAGAAATTGTTATGACATTTTTTAGTCTGATTAACACTAAGGTGTGAATCCTGGCCTCTCTGTGCCATGCATGAACACACACACACCAACCTCCCTTCCTCTGTCCCTCTCTAGATAAGAGTCATAAACTACAACCCACATTCCAATCCTGGGTAGTGACCAGCAGAACTCTCTTCACAGACACACCTCTGAAGAATAATACATAATTAAATATCTTAATGTTCTGTAACTCTTGTGATGTTTGTATGTAATAGTTCAATCCCAAACTTCTATCCTATAGAATGTTTGAAATGTAAGATGTAGACTTTAAGACAATGTCTTTAATGTGACCATTGTGACCACTGTCAGCATCCTTCACACAAAGTTACACACTACATGACATCCATATTATTACTATTACAGTCAAAGAACTGCTGTGTAATCCACATTTATAGACTATTAGCTTTAGGAAATGTTTATTATGTTGTATGATCAGTTAACCACTTGTATTATGATTAATTTCAGGTTTGAAGGATGTAACATGAAATCCACACTCATATTATTCCTATCTGTCATTATTACTGCCATTAGTTTTATATGTATCACGTTTATCTTTTTGATAGTTTACACTCATCTGGTTAACGCCAGTCTCCTTTAAAGTTAACCAGCTAAAGTGAAGAGCCTTAGTTTATTTGGCATTATTGCACGTTACATTTACTCTGTAGGTAGTAGTTTAGTTAATTAACCTCTTTATTTACACCCAGTTGTTTTCCTGTTGTGGTCTTTTGACGTAGAGACTGGAGATCCATTGAATTGAGAAGTCATGGCTTCTGATATGAGATTGATAACATTAATCAATGAAGTAATTCATTGTTGTCCTCCTAGAGGACTGGTGCCAAATTTCAACAAGGGCAAATTCTGAATTATGGCGTTAACGCTACAAAAAGTCAAAGTATATTAAGGAATAAATATTCATAGTACAGTAAGACAAAAAAGTCATAGTATAGTAGGTCATAAAAAGTAATAGTATAATAAGGCATGACATGTAATAAAAAAGTCAAAGCCTTCTATTAATAAAGAGTCAGGCATAAAAAGGCATTCTTATGCCTTTTTATGCCTGACTATACTATGACTTTGTAACTATCTTGCATGCCTTATTGTGCAGTGAGTTTTTTTTTTTTACAACTTGTTACATCTTCTTATACTATTACTTAAGTTGACTTACTGTGCTGTGACTTTTTTTTTACTTTTTATGCCTTACTAAAAGTCATAGTATAGTAAGGCATAAAAAGTCATAAAAAAGTCAGCATTCTATTATTAAAGAGTCATAGTATAGCAAAGCATAAAAATTCCAAGGGGCTGACATATGTTATTCAGCGTGACGAGCCGAGTCCATAGACACCAAACGTGTGGACTTTCGAAAAACTTTTTTTTATTTTATTAAAACACTGAATTTAACGGTGTGCCACGATGCCTGCTTGCTGCGACAGAAAAGTTTGTCAAAAGTCCACAAATTGGGTGTCTACGGACTCGGCTCGTCACGCTGAGTAACATATGTCAGCCCCAGCCTTCTGAGTCGCTTCCTTCCGAAGGGCCGCCATGGGTAGTCTCCCATATGCTGCCGTGGGACGCCGTTAAATTCTATGTTCTTACAGCTGCTTTCACACTACTGCTGTGTGTGTACTAAATTCACACACAAATATCAACATTAACATGTGAAACCTGTCTCCATCTCTCTCTTTCTCCAGTTGACAAAGAAGCTGCTGGTGCTGCTTCTGAAACAGTTGCCTGGGTTACCAATGTTGGTGTGTTTGCTTTCCAGGATGGCGGCCGGATTGATGATGCCACATATTCAAGTCACCCTGGACGTCTCTTCGCTGGATTCTCTCTGCATCCAGGACATATGGAGACACAGAGGAGCCACCAGCTGCATTCAGGACCCAGCAGGTGCAGCTGTTCACAGAGACTGGTAGACTGACAGAGGGGCGGGGTCAGTCTTCTGGTTTCCACCTTAACCACTTCATCCCAGGTACATGCGTGTGTCTCAGAGCTTGTGACTAAGTATATTGTGTATTATCATTTCATGCAAACATAAAATTCATTTTTGATCCAAAACCTTTTTCCTCAAGCCAGTGCCAAGTACTTCCAAGCTCCTGGCAACACCTGCCAGACAGAGCAGGAGGAAGAGCGAGGTGTCTTCCCTCCCAGAGACCAGGAGAGGCAGCCCAGGTGACAGTTCAAGGCAGCGACGGGGAAGAACACCTCCTGTCCTGGGAAGGAGAGTCTCCAGAGGTGAGAGTCACTTCAGATATCACTGTTTCCTCTAATCAATATCAGATTTATATTAACACACGCTGCTCTCTGATTATCTTTCAGCTGTCTTCTTGGACTGAACTCGGGCCCTGCAAACTGGGCCAGTGTTAGCCGCCTGGTGGAGGCCATTTGCAACCAGCTCTGCGTCCGGTGGCTACGTGGTCCAGAGGGACCGTGAGGACTTGCTGGTCATTCATTCTCCAGGATCATGTGGCATCAGAGAGGCAGTGCTGGCCGGCCCCAGGTTGATGGCTCAGACCAACATCCAGCTCTTTGAATTGAATCGAGGACTCAGTGGTGAGAGTTTGTCATGAAGCTGTTGGTGTGTTGGAATCTGTTCTGTGATTTATCTTTTAATGAAAGCTGAAAATCCTAAAACAGTCTGTGTTTGTCTGTGTGTTCCAGCTGCTGGCCAGACTCTCCCTTCAGCAAAGGGTCTGTCCTTGGTCCAGGTGAGACAAGGACAGCCCTTTAACTTCAGTGTCCCGGAGGAGCAGCCTGGGCCCTCCAGCAGGGGTCTGCCTCCTCCTCCCCCTCCTCCTCCTCCTCCTCCTCCTCCAGATGATGAACAGCATGGCCCCTCATCCAGTGCTGTTGGTCCTCCCCTCGCTCCAGCACCACTCCCCTCTTCTGTTCCTCCACCTCCTCTGCCTGGACTACCTGTACCCAGGACCAGAGCCTACAGGAAGAGGAAGGTGACCTGAAGCTGCTGTGGCAGAGCGGGGGCCGCTGCCTGGAGGAAAAACCCCTCCGGCTGCCAAAGTCATACATCTGCAGCAAGTGTGTCCAACCCAGAGGAGAACTGGATGAATCTCATTTAGTAACAAGTAGAAATTATAGTAGAAATATAAAAATAATGACTGAGGTCAGTGTCAGGATGAGTCTCTACGACATGAATGAAACTAAAAGTAACGTCCGTTGTGCAGATTGAAACGAGAGGAGTAAAGTTCACGCACCAAGCCACCATTTTCCTCCCAGTGCATGCTGGGATACATTCCAGTACTTCAGACTTTTTTCTTTGAAGTTTTAATGTTTGATGTGATGAAAAAAAGTTACATACATTTGCATCTAGAATCACAAAGTTTGAATGTAGAAGTCACATAAATGTAAAACTAAAAATATTTTCCCTAAAATTACAGAGGAAAAACTTTAAATTGTTAGTATGGACATTAACTTTTACAATAACAAGCTACATTTTTAATTACAGATAATTACTGTAATTTTACACAGATTTGTATGTAATTTAAGAAAGCAGAAAAAATACTGTATGAATAATACAGTAATTTGTCTTTACAGAAATGGGAAATAAATGTAATTCATGATTATTGGCATAATGCTTAAAATGGAAGTTTGGCTGTTAATTCACAGATAATTTCATTGTACAGACTTTTGTTAACAATTTTAAAGAACATGAAATTACTGTTAGAAAACGTAGTTATTTTCTGTAAAATTAGGTTGTTTTTTTTTTGCCTTATCATACTTAGACATTTTCTAACGTTTTTATATCTTACTAAACCATGATGTTTCTTGACAATTTCATGCCTTATTATACTGTAACATTCTTAATAAGATTTTGGTGCCATACTATATTATGATGTTATTATTGTATGACATCTTGTAACGTTTTTATGCCTTACTATAGTATGACAAAAATTTCATGACTTATTATACTATGACATTTCACTTGACAATTTTATGCCTTACTATATTATGACATTTTATGCCTTATTATACTATCACGTTGTATGCCTTACTATACTAAGATATTATTATGCCTTATTATACTATGACATTTGTTTATTTTTTTTTCCTTAGTATAATTTGATATTTTTATGACATTTGAACAGCTAACTATTTTATGACACTTTTTTCTATTATTTATGTTCATATTATTCTATTGTTATATTAAGTAATAATACTTCCTGTCCCTGTAGATTAATTGAATTATTGTAGACTGTTTTATCTCATTTTCTTTACTGAACTTCATTGTCATTATTCTCTCCTGCAAATGATGTAAAGCCTTTAAACTTGTTGTTTATTATAATTCATGTTTTAGTATTTGTCCCAAATTTGATCTTGTCTTGTGGAGGCACTTTGTCACTGTGTTTTGAAAAGTGCTGTATAAATAAAACTCATTATTGTTATTATTGTTGTTGTTTTTTAATGACATTTCTGTGCCTTTTTTTTTTTACATTTTTATTCCTCTTTATACTATCACACTTTGACATTTTTAAGCCTTTCTATATTATGAAACTTTTTGAATTTTTTTTCATGAAAGTTTTATGCCTTATTATACTATGATATTTTTAATAGATTTATTTATATATATATTTATTCATACTATACTAAGATCTTTTTTGACATTTTTATTCCTTACTATACTATCTCATTTGATGTCTGACCATACTATGATGTTTTTATGATCTTTTATGCCTTAATATACTATGATGTTTTTTGACATTTTTCTGCCATACTATACTAAGATCTTTTTTTGGCATTTTTATGCCTAATTATATTACTTTGTCTCATTCCTTGACATACTATGACGATTTTATGACCTTTTATGCCTTGATATACTATGACGTTCTTATGACCTTTTATGCCTTAATATACTATGATGTATTTTTGAAATTTTATAGCTAATTATATTATTTTGTCTCATGCCTGACCATACTATGACGATTCTATGACCTTTTATGCCTTAATATACTATGATGTATTTTTGACATTTTATGCCATACTATACTATGACGTTTTTTGGCATTTTTATGCCTAATTATATTATTTAAAATCATGCCTGACCATACTATGACGATTCTATGACCTTTTATGCCTTAATATACTATGATGCATTTTTGACATTTTCTGCCATACTATACTATGTCGTTTTTTGACATTTTTCTGCCATATTATACTATGACGTTTTTTGGCATTTTTATACCTAATTATATTATTT
>NW_019174528.1:0-2532 GCF_002260705.1 Seriola dumerili | reverse complement strand
CTCTCATATGCTACCGTAGCACACCGTTTAATTCTCTGTTTTAATCTGAAAAAAAAAAGGTTTTCCAAAGTCAACAATTTTGGTGTCTATGGACTCGGCTCGTCACGCTGAGTAACATATGTCAGCCCAAGCCTTCTGAGTTGCTCCCTTTGGAAGGGCCGCCATGGGTATTCTCATATGCTACCGTAGCACACTGTTAAATTCTGTGTTTTAATCTGAAAAAAAAAAGTTTGTCCAAAGTCAACAAATTTGGTGTCTATATACTCGGTTCGTCACACTGGTTAACATATGTCAGCCCCAGACTTCTGAGTTGCTCTCTTCTGAAGGGCCGCCATTGGTAGTCTCTCATATGTTACCGTGGCACACCGTTAAATCTGTGTTTTAATCTAAAAAAAAAAAGTTTGTCCAAAGTCAACAAATTTTGATTCTATAGACTCGGTTCGTCACGCTGAGTAACATATATAAGCCCCAGCAATCTGAGTCGCTCCCTTTGGAGGTGCCGCCATGGGTACTCTCTCATATACCACCGTAGCACACTGTTAAATTCTCTGTTTTAATCTAAAAAAAAAAAGTTTATCCAAAGTCAACAAATTTGGTGTCCATAGACTCGGTTCGTCACGCTGAGTAACATATATAAGCCCCAGCAATCTGAGTCGCTCCCTTTGGAGGGGCCGCCATGGGTACTCTCTCATATACCACCGTAGCACACTGTTAAATTCTCTGTTTTAATCTAAAAATAAATAGTTTTTCCAAATTCCTTAAAGTTGGTGTCTACGGACTCGGCTCGGCACCCTGAGGAACATATGTCAGCCCCAGCCTTCTGCGTCGCACCCTTCCTAGGGGCTACCATGGGGAGTCTCTCATGTGCTACCGTAGCACACCGTTAAATTCTGTGTTTTAATCTAAAAATAAATAGTTTTTCCAAATTCCTTAAATTTGGTGTCTACGGACTCGGCTCGTCACGCTGAGTAACATATGTCAGCCCCAGCCTTCTGCGTCGCTCCCTTCCTAGGGGCTACCATGGGTAGTCTCTCATGTGCTACCATAGCACACCGTTAAATTCTGTTTTAATCTAAAAAATAATAGTTTGTCCAAAGTCAACAAATTTGGTGTCCATAGACTCGGTTCGTCATGCTTAATAACATATATAAGCCCCAGTCTTCTGAGTTGCTCCCTTTGCAAGGGCCGCCATGGGTAGTCTCTCATGTGCTACCGTAGCACACCGTTAAATTCTGTTTTAATCTAAAAAATAATAGTTTGTCCAAAGTCAACAAATTTGGTGTCTATAGACTCCGTTTGTCACGCTGAGTAACATATGTCAGCCCCAGCCTTTTGAGTCGCTCCGTTCTTAAGGGCCGCCAAGGGTAGTCTCTCATATGCTGCCGTGGAACACCGTTAAATCTGTGTTTTAAATATAAGAACAAGTTTTTCCAAAAGTCCATACAAAATTTCGGTGTTTATAGATCTCGGGCGTCACGCTGAGTAAACATATGTCAGCCCCAGCCTTCTGATCGCTCCCTTTGGAAGGGCTGCCTATGGTATCTGTCATATGCTACATAGCACACGGTTAAATTCTGTGTTTTTTTAATCTAAAAAAAAACAGTTTTTTGTCCAAAGTCTTTACATTTGGTGTCTACGGACTCGGCCTCGGTCCACGCTGATAACATACTGTCAGCCCCAGCCTTCTCAAGTCGCTCCTTCCCGCAATGGCCGCCATGGGTAGTCTCTCATATGCTGCCTTGGCAAATACCTTAAATTCCAGTGTTTTAATCTCAAAAAAAAATTTTCCAAAGTCCCAAAATTTGGTGTCTAACATACCCTGGCTCGTCATGCTGAGTAACTATATATAGCCCCAGCCTTCTGAGTCGCTGCCTCCGAAGCGCCGCCATGGGTAACTCTCTCAATATGGCTGCCCGTGGCACATCCCGTTAAATTCTGTGTTTTAATCTAGAAAAAAAAAAAGTTTTATCCAAATCAACAAACTGTGGTGTCTATCGGACTCAGTTCGTCACTCAGAGTAACAGATATAAGCCCCAGACTTCCTGAATCGCTCCCTTTTGCAAAGGGCCGCCCATGTGTAGCTCTCTCATGTGCGTCCACGTGAAAACACCGTAAATTCCTTTTAATCTAAAAAAAAAAAAGTTTGGGTTAAAACACAGAATTTAACGGTGTGCTATGCGTAGCATAATGACAGAGTACCCATAGCGGCCCTTCAAAGGGATCGACTCAGAAGGCGGGGCTACATATGTTACTGCAGCGTGACCGAACCGACAGTCTATAGACAGCCCACATTTGTTGAAATTTAGAAAACTTTTTTTTTTAGATTGAAACAGAAATTTACCGGTGTTTCCACGTTAGCACATGAGAGACTAGCACATGGCGGCCCTTCAAAGGGAGCGATTCAGAAGTCTTGGGCCTTGTATATATGTTACTCTGAGTGAGACTGAGTCCATATGACACCACTTTTTGACTTTGGGTATGTAAATCTTCTTTTTTTTCTCTAGATTAAGAAGATAGACAGGAATGATTTAA
>NW_019174527.1:0-137 GCF_002260705.1 Seriola dumerili | reverse complement strand
GTGTCCGTAAATCATTTTCTACATCTTTTCTATATATCGGTATTACATACATTCCCTTTTTAAACCTGTAGAGGGAGATCTGTACAAACTTTTCCTTCTTATAATATCACCACCAGAGAGTTTCATATCATTTGTTT
>NW_019174526.1:0-386 GCF_002260705.1 Seriola dumerili | reverse complement strand
AGTCTCAAGAGCATGGAGGAGACACCAGGAGACCGGCTGCTACACGAGGAGAGCTAGACAGGGCCGTAGAAGGGCATCAACCCACCAGCAGAACTGGTACCTGCTCCTTTGTGCAAGGGGGAACAGGAGGAGCCCTGCCAGAGACCTACAACATGACCTCCAGCAGGCTGCTGGTGTGAATGTTTCTGACCAAAATGTCAGTGGGTCCTTGGTTCTTCCTGGTGCAAGACAACGCCTGGCCTCATGTGGCCAGAGTATATAGGCAGTTCCTGGATGACGAAGGCATTGATGCCTTAACTGGCCCTCACATTCCCCTGACCTAAATCCAACTGAGAACCTATGGGACGTAGGGTTGTCACGATACCAAATTTCTGTTTCGATACCGA
>NW_019174525.1:0-118 GCF_002260705.1 Seriola dumerili | reverse complement strand
TTGTCCTGTGAAATCCCAAGCAGACTGTCCAGCAACTTCGTCTTCAACTTCAACTTCAACTTCAACTTCGTCCCTTGTTCTTCTTCTTCTTCGCCCAGTGTTTCACCGGGGATCGCAA
>NW_019174524.1:0-104 GCF_002260705.1 Seriola dumerili | reverse complement strand
AAGTTTCTTACAGTCTCTATTTTATTCAGATATTCCTAATAATATTCCTTCGGGCTTATTAATGTCACGGATGCTCAGCTCCGAGGCACTCTACAGCTAGAATA
>NW_019174523.1:0-111 GCF_002260705.1 Seriola dumerili | reverse complement strand
CAACACAGTCTGATTTAAAACTGACTCAACGTGTGTGAAAGAAAGTACTACACACTCATTGTGTACATTTTCAACACACTCCTTCTAAGAGTGTGTTATAGAGCTGGAACC
>NW_019174522.1:2773424-2776926 GCF_002260705.1 Seriola dumerili | reverse complement strand
GCACGGGATGAACAAGACAACCACCTTGATACTCTACATAGACCTAACCACTGATATTCAATCCTATCAGTAGCTGTTCTCTGTGTGCCATTCTGTCTTGAAGAGTTTGCTGAAGTATATGAATACCATGATGAGACTCATCAACTTCCTCCAGGGCATCTCTCATCCTATCCTAAGGCATCGCCTACTGTCTGACAGAAATTTCGTGAAAGAAATTGGAGGCAGATGCAAGATGGACTACTACTCCAGCAACAACCCGTGAAGGTCGATGGAGCGCTAAGCAAAGGGAATTGCACTGGAATTGCTTCGTGGTCCATCCAAAAGGAAATAGCTGGCTTTCTTACAGCAGCTCAAGGGCGACGAAAAAAAAGCGAACACACAGTTTTCGCGAAAACTTTGTTGCAAGATATCAGAGATTTTAAACAACAAGATGAATGCTGGTGGCTTTTTTTTGGATGGATCATCACCAGGACACTTTAATAGCTCAATTCTAAAGCGCAGCTGGTCAGAAAATTCTGTCTGTAGATATGATGAAATACCTGTCCACTCGCTTCCAGATTGACAGCTGGAACCATTTTTCAAAGAAGAGTCTCCAAGGAGAAGTGCTGAGCACTCTCCCACACGAAATGCTCAGCTGAACAAATTCAGTAAAGAGAGACATTTTCCCTCTATGTCAGGCTTTTCAAGACAATGCTGATTGGGAAACTTCTGTCATCGATTTGACAGCGCCTCTTCAACGCATTGAACACCAGCCCGTCCTCCTGCTTAAATCCCATAGAGACTCCACTTCGCTTACTCAGAGAAATCAGAGGATCTTACAAAGGATCCGGTGGTGACCACCAGACTTCTAAGAGCGGCACATCCTGGATTCCTTTACAGTTAGAGGCTCACTATCTGCAAGCAGTATGCTTGCCCTCCTTAATGGAGATGTAGCATCTTTGAAACATACTGACTCTGCGTACTTGTGCGCTTACAGATTGTGCCTGAAAACCATTTCCCTTGTCTAACCACAGTAGCACTCTAACACCTTAAGCCCATCGTCGTTGGATCAACTTCACAGCTGTGAGACACGTCTCTTCTCTACGCATGATAACACTATATACACAAACAAGCAAGTACTGCTTCAGCGTACCACATTGCAGCATTCTCGCAAACGGTCCATGACATTGCAAGAATGGTCACTATACCCATTTAGCAAGCATTCAATACTTGTGGCTGAGGCGCGGAAAGTTATCTATGCCATTTCTCTCACTAGCGCAAAGGAAGTTGGAAAAAGGGCAACGGACAGGAGAGGAGCAGAGGAGAAAGGGAGTCTCTCAAAACGCTCTGCACTTATCTCCTTTATTCAGTCACAACTTCTGCCTGTTCTATTTTACTTGAAAATGTAGGCATCTTAAGGTTCCTGTGTTATGTTCATTTTAAATGTATGTTATATACATGTTTAACAAAAGGGGGTGGCACTGCTCAAAAGTCATTTGTTTACACAATTTTCTTCTTAAAGACTGCATCGTCTATTTTATTAAAAGATTCTGAATGTTTTTAGCTTACCCTGAGTTCAGAGCTGCTCAAAGGCCTGTGTTTGCACTTTTTTATTTATTTTATCAGACAGAAATTCAGTTACTTGAAGATGTAGGTTAAAGACAACTACAAGTGTAATGTGTTTCCATATCAATTTGCCCGATAACAAGCTCATGACTTATCGCGTATGTTTAGACAGTATATTGAAAACACTTGAAATTTGACAATAAATGATATATAAAAGTACGTATGTTGTTTTTTATTTACATCCGGGTACACTATTTCGAGTGACAATATAAGATTCGGACCTTTGCTGGGAGGACATTTTTGTAACTGGACCTCTTTGAATTTTACCCCTGCCCTAAACCCTAAATCTAAAGGAAATCTCCTGAGGAAGCCGTGATACGGCGAAACGTTGAGATCTCTTTTATGGTTTATTGTTTATAAATAATAGTAATAAATATTGTTTATAAATAATAGTAATAAGTAAATAATAAACAATTATTTTATTGCAAATGTGTTCTTAAACTTATTGAAATAACTTTTATTTTTTATCAAACAGAGAACAGTGATTGTCGTTTTAGCGGTTTTATCTCACAGAACACTCTTTTAACTCAAAACAGATTTTAAAGCAGCACCATGACGAAGGAGGACGAGCAAACGGACATTATGTGGTGAGTTATTGGATTTTAAAAGCGTGTGCACACTGAAGACATCCTGAAACTCACCACTCACCGGATCGTCTCTCCTAAACTTTGCAAAAAAACTGCTTTTATCTATTTTATTGGAGTTTGTGTGGTGACTGGGGAAAGCCCACAAAAAGGCCCCCCCCCCCCGCCTACTACTGGGACATCGGAGCTTAAAGACACCATCTAGCCCGTTATCTGTGAGTTTTTTTTTTAATCGTTTTATGACTTATACTAACACTCTTTTATATTAGAAATGAAACGAGTTTGCCTCTTTTGACCCCCCCCCCCTCTTATCTCTTAACTCTTCCTTTCCCCCTTACTCCCCTTGTATTTTTATAGGTATTACTATTATTATTTTTTCTATATTTTATTGTTTTATCATGCCCCCACCACCCCCTCTATTTTGACAGGTTTTAGCTCGCTGTTTTTTTTATTTTTTAATTGATTTCTTTTATTTGGGTGGCTGCTACTGGCCCCTTTAGGACTGCGGATAATTGTTTTTATTCCACTGTGGGAGTTCTAGTATCAGCTGGGATTTTCCTCCATCTGACCTATAGTCCCGCTATTTCTCCAGCTTCACAGAATCCATGATAATAACCCTCACAAATAGATTTTCAACACTGGCTGCCCCGCCTGGAACGGAGACGAGGGAGAGTGACACACGTCGCTCCCACACTCTCCGACCAGGACGGGGTAGCTCACCTCAAAATTCCCATGATATACCAACAGAGACACATTTACAAACCAAGAAATATTTCAAATTACTCCAGGCTCTCCACCATTCTGAAATTTTAAATAACACTTTTCTCAACAACACATATCCACAGGGGATGATGCGCAAACTTAATAGACTAACATCGTTTATTAAGCCATCATCCCCCAACAACACCACATTCAATAAAGTTAAACAAAAGCTGGATACACAATAACATGTTAATATTACGGGAACGTTATGATACAGTTATTGCTGTGGAGCTGGAGAATCTTCCTCACTACAGCCAACAATCATTTGATAAGGCAGTCCAGTGGGGGAGAGCGAGATACAGGAGGAAGCTAACGTCCTCCTCCGTCGACACACTGAGGGACCTGATATCCAGGGGTCCCCAAACGGAGGGGGACACCTCTCCACCTTGGCTCTCCCCTCTGGACTTTCCCCCACTACCAAAACTATCCGGCACATCTCTTGAATCCATCAACCCTCCCCGCACCCCTCCATCCCCACTTCCCACCTCCCCTCCTCTCCCCAAACCTTCCCCTTCTCCTTCCTCCCTCACCCCCCCAAACCTTCCCTCCCT
>NW_019174522.1:2773205-2773399 GCF_002260705.1 Seriola dumerili | reverse complement strand
CCCCAAACGGAGGGGGACACCTCTCCACCTTGGCTCTCCCCTCTGGACTTTCCCCCACTACCAAAACTATCCGGCACATCTCTTGAATCCATCAACCCTCCCCGCACCCCTCCATCCCCACTTCCCACCTCCCCTCCTCTCCCCAAACCTTCCCCTTCTCCTTCCTCCCTCACCCCCCCAAACCTTCCCTCCCT
>NW_019174522.1:2730012-2772503 GCF_002260705.1 Seriola dumerili | reverse complement strand
AAGCCTGGAACCAGTAACTTTGTTTTAATAATGTTCATCGTAGAGAAAGCTGTCTCACAGCTGTAAGTTGATCCAAACATGGTTAAGGTGTAGAGTGCTACTTTGGTTAGACCAGGGAAAATGGTTTTCAGGCACAATCTGTAACCAGAAAGTAAGCAGAGTCAGTTGTTTCAAAATGCTCTCTCAGAGCAACATCTGCTTGCAGATCAGTGAGCTCTAACTGTAAAGATCCAGGATGTGCCCACTTGAAAGGTCTGTGTCACCTCCTTTTGAAAAATCCTCTGATTTCTCTGATAAGGAATGGATTCTTGATTAGCAGGAGGAGCTGGTGTCCAAGGTTGAAGCTGTCAAATCGATGACAGAAGTTTCCAATCAGCTTGTCTATGAAGCTGACATAAGGGGAATGTCTCTCTTTACCCTGAATTTGTTCCTGCATTTGTGGGAAGTGCTCACACTCTCCTTGGAGATCTTCTTTGAAAATGTCCAGCTTCATCTGGAAGGAGTGGACAGTTTTCATCATATCACAGACAGAATTTTTCTGACCCTGCAGCTTTAAATTGAGCTTATTAAGGGTGTCCTGTGATGTCCACCAAAAAAGCCACCACATCCTCTTGTTGTCATCTTGCAAAAAGTTTTGCAAACTGTGTTGCTTTTTGTCTCTTGAGCTGCTGTAAGAAAGCAGCTATTTCCTTTTGGATGGACCAGAAGCATCCCAGTGCATTCCCTTTGCTTAGCCATCTCACGTTGTTGTGGAGTAGTAGTCATTTGCATCTGCCTCATTTCTTTCAGAAATTCTCTCAGCAGTCGATGCTGATAGGATGAGGATGCCCTGAGGAAGTTGATGAGTCTCATCATGGTATATTCATTACTTCAGCAAAACTCTTCAGACAGAATGGCACAGAGAACAGTCTGATGGATGATACAGTGGTAGGCTATAAGATCAGGGTTGTCTTGTTTCATCCGTGCCACAGCCCCCTTCTCTCTTACCAACCATGGGCAGGTGCACCATCCGTGGTGACTGAGACTTACTTGCTTCAGATTAATCTTTCTTTTTGTGAGCATCTCCTTTATCCCCCCATATATATCTGTATCCTCTTGTGTGTGTCTCAAGTGGCATTAAACCCAACAGGTCCTCACACATCTCTTTCTTCTCTTTGTGAAGAAATCTCACATACACCAAAAGCTGGGCATTATCTGTTACATCTGTGGACTCATCAATGGCTAAGGATATGCATACTGCGTTTTGAACAGCTGCATCAAGCTGTGCCAGTACATCCTGATTTTTTCACACGTCGTTTTTTTGTTTACCGTCAAGTAAAGTCTCTGCAGCCGCATTGAAGCACTCCTTCACCACTGTCCTATCGCTGAATGCTTTCTTGTGTTGCGCCAAAATCCACGCAATCTTAAGTGAACACTCATCTGCACGTTGCTGGCCTGTAAATGTATGTGAGGACACGGGTAGACCGGTCATACTGTGCTTTCAGTTCGATCATTTTACTTTACGGGTATGTTTCATCAAACGATCCGTGTTTGGTCTCATAGTGACGCTTAACGTTGGTACTTTTTATTAACGCCACAGTTTCACAGCATATGAGACACAGGTTTAGAACTGGCTGCAGGCAGGACGAACATGTATCGGTCCTATTCTCTGGTGCTGAAAGGTAAACAATCGATTTGATTGGCTTGGCTATTGATGACGTTTCTGTCATGTTAACTAAATTAGCTGCGCATGCACGAATGATTTATCTTTTTATTAGGCCTAATATTATAATTATAATATAATTTTCACGGGTCCGGGCAGAACCGTCACTGGGTCCGTGCCCGGACCGCGGTCCGCCATTTGGTGATGCCTGCCTTAGAGACTCCTCTGATATCTGTGGTGTTCATCAACCACTTTACTGACATTTCTGCAATGATTTATAAACATCTCAACTGTTTTCCATGGAAATATGTTTCAGTCCAGTTTTAATCAGGAAGCATTCAGCAGTTCATTTCAGTTTGGCATTCTAACTGACACAGAAACACACATAAATACAGACAAGCAGAGACACACACACACACACACACACACACACACACACACACACACACACACACACAAACACACAGAGAAAGCTGTTTACAAGTTAGTACTCATAGAGGGAGACAACATGACAACATGTTTCAGTTCTCAGCTTTTGCAGCTAATGCACTTCAGCTCCTCCAGTCTAACATTTTGGCATCTAAGTTTTAAAAACACTGTACTTCAGTTAATATGAGCTGCTTTCTGAACTATTTTAGCATTGTGTCAGAAACCTCCTTCAGGTGGGACAAGTTTTGCTTGTATATTTCTTCTTTGTTAGGCTTTTTTCAGCCATTTTAGGCCATTTAGCTTTAAACTTAGATGTTTTTCTGTTTTGTACATTTTCTAAATTTTTGTAGTGTTTTGTGCTGTTTGTCAAACTTTTCATCAACAATTCAGGTCTTTTTCAACCATTTTATGCAATTCAACCTCTAGCTTACAATTTCTGCTTTTAATCTTCAGTCATTCACTTCAGCTTCAGCTACGTCAGCATTGCTTCACCAGTTGCTTCAGCTTCTTTAGCATTGCTTCAGGGAACTCATTCAGCTCTCAGCATTCACGCATCTTCAGCAGGGAATGCATGTTCTAGTTATTATTCTTATACTTCCGCCTTTTCACGGTCTCAAATACTCCTTCATACTTTGTCCTATAAAAACCGCTCAACTATCAAAACATTCGCCTTTTTCTGTAGATTATCGGGATCAATTCAACTTTTTAATATTATTTATAATTACTTCATAAATTTTGTCAGCTACAGACTTCATTTGACCTTTAAACTGTAGACAAGCTTTTCAGCTATTAAGCTTGTATTCAACTTTTTGATATCTTCAACAGTTTTTGAATTATCACAGTTTTAGTTTTATGCTTTTTTCTGATCAGTTTTGAGTTTATAATGAGTGTGTATTGCACGGAATGTTTGAGGCTAGAGTGGATGACATCATCGCTAGAGTGAGAGAAGCTTTGTATGAGCTCTGTCTGCCAGACACTCTCTCTGAGAGAGACACACACACACACACAAACACACACACACACACACACACACACACACACACACACACACACGGACACATAGAAATGATGCTTCCCATCACAGTCTATATGGTCTAGGAATCAGTGAAAATGGGTCACATTTTCTGTATTGCTCAAAAACGTAAAATAGCCTACTACAAGTTGGAGTTAGTTCAGTTGCTTTTTTTTTTTAAGATCTCTTAGCGCAGTCTGTATGTGTCTTTTTGTCTATGTTTGCATGGGGTGTGACTGAAAGACACCACAGATGTAACTTTTTTAAAGACGGAATGACTTGTTGTCAGGAGCTCTATAATAATGACTTAAGACAATGCAGTTTGTAACCATAGGTCTCAGAATTGGAGTGGAGTGGGACGTACAAAGTAACACGACATGGGAATACTCAAGTGCAGTAAAGGTACCACAAAATTGTACTGCAATATGCAGTGCTAGAGTAAATTAACTTTGTTGCTTTCCATCACAGTCTATAGGTAATAGGAATCAGTGAAAATGGGTGACATTATCTGTATTGCTCAAAAGCGTAAAATAGCCTACTACAAGACCAAGAATCCTCTGTGCCCTGATGATTGCCATGTCCTTCCAGGCAGGTCCACTCCAGTTGTGACCATAGAGTGTATATAAAACGTTTTCTACAGTAAAAGAGAGAGAGAGAGACCAGATAAACTCTGAAATAATGAAGCTCAATGAAAAACACCACATGCTAATTACATATAGACCTATGAAATATTTTAACGGTTGGTGATCTGTTAAGTTAACTACTCTTGCATATTTTGTGCCACATAAACCTATCAAAACTTTCAGCTTCTTCAGGAGATGTATCCTTTTCTTCAAGTTTTTGATGCTATTCATCATTTTTGAAATAAGCTTTTTCTGCAATTTATAAAATGTAAGTTAATAGAGATGATGTTCAATTCTTTCAAAACTTCAACGTCTTTGAAATTCAACTACTTGAGAATACTCTCAGCTACGGACTTTATTCAAACTTCAAACTGTTCACAACACTGCGAGCTTTTAAGCGATTTTTCAGTTTATTCATATCTTAAAGTTTCTATGATTTAGGATGTAGTTCATCTTTCTGTCACTAATACAAATGATTACTTCTTCATATTTCTAAGGCATTCCACCTATGCCGGTAAATAATTTGGCTTTCAAGTGTTTCAACATGTGTTTCAGTTCTCAGATTTTGCAGCTAATGGACTTCAGCCCCTCCAGTTTAACATTTTGGCATCTAATTTTTCAAAGCACTGCCAGAAATGTCTTTCAGGTGTGACATTAAAAGTTTTGCTTGTACATTTCTTCTTTCTTAGGTTTTTTTTTCACCCAATTTAGGCCATTTAGCTTTCAACTAATATGTTTTTCTGTTTTTCACATTTTGTATATTTTCTTAAGTTTTGTGCTGTTTGTTACACTTTCCAACAAAAACGTACGCCTTTTTCAACCATTTCATACCATTTAACCTCCAGCTTACAATTTCTGCTTTTAATCTTCAGCCATTGCTTGAGCTCCTTTAGCATTGCTTCAGCAGTTGCTTCAGCTTTTTCAGCTTTGCTTCAGTGATCTCATTCAGTCTCAGCATTCACATGCATTTTCAGCAGGAAATGCATTTTCTAGTTGTTATTCTTATGCTTCCGCCTTTTCATGGTCTCAAATACTGACCCGACCCGTTTTTTGGCCCGCTACTAGTCCCACACTGTTTGTCCTAGAAACTCCATTCAAACATTAAAACGTGTCTCGATCAGGACATTCCAGGCATTGCTTTTCTCAGCGATATGTCTAATAATTTCTGAAATATTGATCATTTTGTCTGAATTTTTTATTATGGAAGTCAATGGAGAGAATGTTCAAATCCCTGAAACCTCTCTCCTCTTTGAACCTCAACTACTTCGCCATACTTTTAGCTAGAGACTTAATTTAATTTTTAAATGGGTCCCAATACTTTCAGCTATTTAAATTGAATTCAACTGTTTGATATCTTGTACAATTTTTCATTTATTGCAGTTTTAGTTTTATGCTTTTTTCTGATCACTTTTGAGTTTATAATGGGTGTGTATTGTGTATAATGTTCAGGGCTAGAGTGGGTGACATCACTGCTAGAGTGTGAGAAGGGATTAAACTACTCAAATCCTCTTAAACTCGTCCTCCAGGCCACAAATTTAACTCTATGCTCATGATTATTTCCCACCAACTAGACAAACTTGTCGGCTTTCAGACAATGTGACTAACAAAGCACAGAGACTCACAGAATTGAATTGTGCCCTTTCAAAGTGGCCCCCTTTCAAATTGCCCCATTCACTCTAATGTAAAATGAGAGCAGAAAATCAGGAGGAAACAGGAAGGGAGGCATTTTTAAAATCGCTGCATAGGCCACATTTTTGGCACCACAGACAAACACTTTATATGACTGCATTCAGCAAAGTCTCCTCTCTCAGAAAATTTAACCATTCATGTGATAACACTTATGATATTTCACTGACAAGCCTCAGTTCGAGAGGTATATTTCAACTGAATCTCTGTCCCACTCAGTCAAATCAAAGCAGTTAAAATCACCAGGGCAGCCTCTGGGTGCAGGAAAGGGGTTACACAGGTGGATCAAATTGCCTGATTAGAGACTCCTCTGATATCTGTGGTTTTTATCAACCACTTTTGTGACATTTCTGTCAAAGTCCAGCTACAGACTGCCCCAACACTCAATACAGACAATGATTTACACACATTTCAACTGTTTTTACTGGAAATATGTTCCAGTCCAGTTTCATTCAGGAAACATTCAGCAGTTAATTTCAGTTTGTTATTCTAACTGACTCCACATTACCGTATGAAGCAATTCAGCATTGTGTGAGTGTTCATGTCACATGTTCATGTGAGCTCTTGTCTTCAAGCTGCACACAGGTGATGCTCATTAACAGCCTGATTGATCTCTATAAGCTTTACAAGCGCAGCCAGACACACACAGCCAGATTCACACACGCACAGACACACACAAACAGTCTGTCATTCTAACAGACTCAATTTAAAATTGTTGCATAGACCACATTTTTAGCACCACAGACAAACATTTTATATGACTGCGATCAGCAAAGTCTCCTGTTCACATTTGTTTCCACTGACATTACACATCTTATCAAACTTTGATAAGAAATTGTATTTATAAAACAAAATGTTTTTAAATTGTAGGGGACCCCACTGGATTACTGTAATCTCTAATTATTGTAGAATTTGTATTAATCAATGTTATTTTTTAAGTAACAATTTGGGATGTAGAGTCCCTGCAGTGTTTGTGTCTTAGTTCTTTGCACTGAGCAATCTAAGTTTCTCTGTGAAAGCCAGATTCAGATGCCAGCTGTCTCTTGGTAGGTATAGTCAGGGACTCAGATAGCAGCAGTCATGAGTTAAAACCTCAACACATGAATCCGAGATGAGCAACTCCATCTACAGCAGTCATCCCTGGTGCCTCTCAAGCCCTCTGATCTGGTCCTTCGCTGTGAAAGAAATTGCTGTAACATTTCAAACAAATGTCCAGGTAAGATGGTAGCTTAAGTGTGAATCTCTTTTATAAACTTGTAGCACACACACATCTCTAAGGCTGATGAGGGCTGAGTGCTGATACATCTTACCAACCTGGGACAGATGAACAAGGCGTGCAATGTTAACAAAATTCCAAATAGAGTAGAACATATAATGCTAACTTTTCATGAGCAAAGGTTTGAGAGGGGAAGTGTAGCAGATGCTGCCAAAACAGAAAATATTTTGACAGTTTAAAACTCTTTGTTTTGTGGTAACTGATTTGTGCCACATCTGGCTTTGAAATGAAGGTTAATCTCTCTCTTTAGAGGTTGTTTATATCCACAGATGAATAGTGTAAGAAGTGTAGGATTAGTTTTTAGTTGTAACTACAATTCCCCCGTTTTAGTGAACCAAATATAATTTGATCAGTTAAAATAAACTTAGGTTATGTAGTCTGATATTTGAGGTCAAATCTTTTCATTCATTGACTGTCTGGTCTATGATCCATAGACATTAGAAGATCTGTGATATCTGCCCTTTTGATGCTCTCTAGGCCTCAAATGCAAACTGACCTTTAGCTTTTGGTCTGAATTTGTGACACACCTGGTCAGATGGACTGAGGCCATGTGAATGACTTTGCATGACAAGTTCCCCCACTACTGGGCTGTAAAAACCTCTCTGCCTGCACTGCACGCTGTATGTTTAAGATTGTCATCTTCCTGCACTGTCCTGAAATCACCAAAATATGTAAAAAGGAAAAAATGTGGCTTCAGTTGCTTTACTGTTGACCCAGGCTCTGAATTGCTCAATGCCCAGCCAGTGCTTTAATTTAGGTCATTGTTTCATTTAAAATCAAAGAAGCTCGACCACAGAGCTAAAACAGCTAACATTTTACTGCCCAAATTACATACTGAACTGTATGTCAGCTAACCTGTTGCCAATTCCAGCCTGGCCTTCTCCATTTATCCAGGTGAGTCACATAGTAGGTAGCCTATGTTGCCGATGGACAGCCTTTCACGGTTGAGTTATACATCAGCTTTGCAGGACCCACACGCCTCAGACAGAAACACAGGAGATTTATTAAATTAGTTCAAACATTTCTTTGATCTGTACAGTCTGCATCCTCACACAAGATGATGGTAACATACAATTTTTTTTAACATAGAGACCTCACTAGAGCTTAATAAATAAAACTGTCAAAGTCAGTGCAGTCGTTACAGCTGTGATGTTAATGACAAGGCTAACTAACTCCTACTGTAAATGTAGACATTTCACACAGTGAAGTGAGGTGGTGAATACCCTTCTGAGATGCAGAAGAGCTGACAGTAATAATAAACAAGTAACGTTGGCATACAGCTGTGTGTCAGCTACAACAGTTAGCTTTCAGTTTGCCTGTCAACCAACTCAATTAACCAGCACCAGCTATCTGCTGTTGTTAGCTAACGGTTAGCTATACTTTTGGGCAAGTCTCCTCTTGTCTCCTCTGCTCCTTCGTTTAGTTTTTTCCCCATAGTGTGTAATAAAGTGAGTGAAGCAATGTCACACAAGTTTTTAGTTACCTGGTAGAAAACCGTAAAAGCTGCAGCGAAGCGCATTCACTGCAAGACTAATGCAACATAGATGCTCCATTTTTTATAATCAAAACAAAAAACAGGAAACCGTTATTTCTTTCCATATTTATAAATTCTCATTTCAAATTGCAAATTCGTTGCCCGCAAAGTACACGGACCAGGTAGCTACTGTCATTGTACTTCAAAATAAAAGCATGACTTTCACAATAACACCAATGGAACAAACTAAAACCATAGGTTTCAACCAAAACGCCTTCAGTTTCAACTGAAATCCTGAGTTTTCAGTTGTGTGCAAGAGTGTTTCAGTTGTGTATGTGAGAGCTTTTCAGTTGTGTTTGAGAGCGCATTTCAGTTGTGTGTGAGAGCGTTTCAGTTGTGTGTGTGAGAGAGCGTTTCAGTTTTGTATGTGTGAGTATAATTTTTCAGTTGTGTGTGTGACGGTTTCAGTAGTGTGTATAAAACCTTTTCAGTTATATGTGTGTGAGGTTTTCAGTATAGTATGTGAATGAGTATGGTTTTCATACGTGTATATGCATGGAAATTCTAGATAATGTCCCTGACGTCTCCTCATAGTTTCATATGTGTATATGCATAGTAATTCAAGATAATGTCCCTGACGGCCCCTCATAGAAATATGTGAGTGCAAGTGTTGTAAAGCGCAAAACTAAACATAAGGCTCAAACTAAGACATAACATAACCAAAAATAAAATGTGCCTGCAGAGAGAGCAGAGACAGATTAATCAGCCACCGGGATTTATATATGTAGCTGACCTAATCAGCTACAGACAAGAGGATAGGTCTGGCAAACGGACAGCACACCTCCAAGATAGATAGACAGCAATGGCAGACGCTTTTGCATCTGTTTCCCAATCCTTTGATCCATCTGGAAAAATATTTACGCCGTTTTTTTACTTACTATGACTATAATATTTAAATCTCCTGTGGTTCAGGCTGATTTGGAAAACTTACAGTGTCACCCCTCTCTCAGTCTGCAGATAGACCCCTCTCTATGTTACATGTCATATCACCTTTATGCCACTAGAGGACACTGCAGCCAGCACCTTGTGTTACAGTTCATGGACATTCATACATTCAAAGTCTATTGCCTTTATTTTATATTGAAAAATATTTTACTATCACATAATACATCATTATAGAGACACACATCAACAAAATAAAACTGGATAAAAATAAGAGCTGGATGGATAGAAATATTAATGGACCTATAGATTCAAATGGGAATGAATTACCTTGCTCTGTTTCCTGTTGTAAATATGACTTTAATTGCATCCACAAAGAATTTGGTGGCAGTAAAAAATCATATTAATATTATTCTTTAATATTGAGTAATAAAAAATATTATTCATGAATTTAAATTTATAAAAACCCCATCCATCTTCAAGTGCTACTTTCATGAAATTCAACTTAAGACTAAGTCCCTGAAATTAATGAAAAACAAATAAAGATCTTGTATGTATGTATTAAAAACGATCTCAGTTTGTCACTCAGTTATTTTTTGTGCACTGTGTTAGTATGTCTGTTATACAGTTATTACAAAAAAAAGTCCGGCGACGATTATGCAAAATTATTACTTGACATTACATTATTCACAGCACTTTGAGGACATAACATGAATGAAAATACGGGACAAATTGCGTCCCGTATATATTCAATACAGTACGCAGCATTTTATTTTCAAATACGGGACCATCCTGTATTATACATGACGGGTAACCCTAGCCACTCTGGTCTTTTTGGTCCTTTATTTTTTGAAGTCCTGTTTAGATTTTTTTACCCTCTGCCGGGCCTGTTTCACGGTAGGGAAAATGTGTTTGCTCGGTCACCGCGGACTTTTGAACATCGCGGGTGAAATAAAATGCAGCAAGTACTCAGCCAGTCAGAAATGTTCAGCACTGCAGACCACATCCCCAAAGTTCCTGAAAGTTTGGAAAATACTGCCCTCTCGACTAGGTACCTTTTTGGGAATCGATCAATTAAATCGGAACTAAATTTAGACCCTGGTTCCTCAAAAGGTTCCTGGTTCCTGCTGAATGTTCCTGCGGTGGAAACGTGGCTATAGTGTCTGTTTAGTCTACTGTATAGAAATTTTATAATTGTTATGAATGATAGGATTTGGGTGGTGGTGGGAATTTTTCAGTTGGTTTTCACTGCAAATTCAATTTTAGAAAAATCTACTTTTTCATAATTCTAAAAGCAACTTTATTCTTGTGCAAGATGGGTTTTTAACACTTCAAGAACATTTTAAACATGTCAAATTTAATTAAAAACAGATTCAAATATTGATGAAGTCATGGTCTTTGTCCTGACATGCAGTTTGAATTGTGGGACCTTACATACACAGGTGTGTGTATTAAGGTGTATACTCCATGTCCAGTCATTTAAGTTGACCTCAGGTGGTTCTCACTTATCTCAAAAACTATTGAAAAAAAGGAAGCAGCTGACCACCGTTTAAGCCACAGAAAGAGTCTGAAGACTTTTGTAAATGAGAGATTTCGCCCTGTGTGTACACACTGAGGGTTAAGCACTGTCAACAAAGCGTAAAGTTAAGATAGCTGTCCTCCATTGTGTTGACACATAGGACTAAACACCAATGGGATTCTTTCTTTAAATGTGATGACAGTGTTGTCAGATAGACACCTGCTGTAATAATGTTGTTTAATCCATTACTATGAACTCAAATCATGATCAACACCCTTTACACCCTCTACACTACACCCTCTACACCCTCTTCACACTCCACACCCTCTACACACACTTCACACTCTAGACTAAACCCTCTACACCCTCCACACACTCTTCATACTCTACACCCTCTACACCCTTTAAACCCTCTACACTACACCCTCTTCACACTCTACCCCCTCTACACCGTATCACGTTCAAAATCCTTCTCTATACATTCAAAGCCATCCACAACCTCCCCCCCCCCTATCTGGCTGATCTCCTCCGCATTACCACCCCCTCTCGTTACCTCCGGTCTTCCTCCTCCCTTCACCTCTCTATGCCATCCGCCCGCCTCAGCACCATGGGGAGAAGAGCTTTCAGTCGCTCTGCTCCCCAACTCTGGAACTCTCTCCCACCAGACATCTGTAACATTGTTTCTTTACCCCAGTTCAAATCAAGACTCAAAACTCATCTGTTTCAATCTGCATATTCGCTGTAATTTCATTGTTTTATTTTTAACTGTCTGTTGTTTTATTTTTATTATGTTTTTAATCTTCTGTAAAGTGTCCTTGAGTGCTGTGAAAGGTGCTTCCAAATAAAATGTATTATTATTATTATTATTTACACACTCTAGACCCTCCACTCCCTCTTCACACTCTAAATCCTCTACACCCTCTTCACACTCTACGCACTCTACACAATCTACACACTCTAGATCCTCTACATCCTCTTCACATTCTACACACTATTCATCAAACGTTCCTCAGCAGGACCCAGAGTGGCTGTGAATTCTTCAAGTCTTCAAGTGTTCATACAACAGACTTTATTTCAAACACACAGATCAAGTGAAAGAACAGAGAAAATGTTAAACATGTCGCTTCTAAATACAAAGTCAGTATTCAGCACATTTACACTGTGGTGGACTGATAAAGACCTGGTGGACTGATAAAGACCTGATGGACTGATAAAAACCTGGTGGACTGAATAAAGACATGGTGGACTGAATAAAGACCTGGTGGACTGAATGAAGGTTTAGTTTCAGCTGAAGCACTGTTTAAAGTTAAAGGTTTGAGAGTCAGGACTGGAAATCTGACATTTTAAGTTAAGAGCCAGGTGTGGTGAAGCTGTCATTTGATTGGTCTGTACGACAAAGGTGTAAAAGGTGAATTAGTTGCCCATATGCATACTCAGGAAACACAGAAAAAATAAAGGATGTTGTCATGGAAACAGACACCCGATGTCCACAGCCAAACACAGTAATATAAAACAATGACAAACGATAAATACGATATTTGTGAAAGTGTAATTGAGGTGCAGAATGGGCCAGAGGTGTGTGCGATCTTCTGACCTCAACTCCGCTGATGTGAAAGTTTTACAGATTAAAGTGCAGCAGGACAAAGTGATGCGATAAACAGTGATGTCACAGCTCCAAACTTCTCTCTATTGGCCAAGTAAAAGAAAGGTGAGTTGTGACCTGAGAGGCAGGACACAATTAGGTGAAGGGGAAACAGACATGATTGTTCCATATATACTCTGGGAAGAAAACTTCTACCTCCTCATTCTGTGGCTGAGAGGAAGGGAGGGCTGAGCGAATCAGTGTGCTGCGCAAAGCTCTACAAAGAAGTAACGGCACAAATCACAACAGTTCATGATAGAGCTGCGGACACATGCAGGTAGAAAGAAAGAACACTTCTCTGCAGAGCCTCCTGCGCCATGGAGTCTCTTAACGTGCAACACACAGTACGCCACAAAGAAGATCCAACCTTCTGAGGCTGTGTTCTGACGTTCACCTGACTGATCCAAACATCTGAAGCTCACTCTGTTTATGCGTAACAGACAGAGTGTATGCATGTTGTGTCCCCGCCTATGTTGGCGCATACTACTCTCTTGAAAATGATCCTTAAAATAATAGTAAATACTGTGACACTGACTTCAGACCACAGACCAAGTGTATTTGCCGTTTAAACAACAAGGATGCTGGATAGGAAAAGGAAACTGAGATGGTCTGAAACTAGCAAAGACACTTAGATCATACTTCCTACGTTTTCTGCTCACCCCACACTCACTCTTCTCTCTCACTGTAGATATTAAAAATCTATCCATTTATAGCTGAGTTAAGCTAACCAGATATTTACAGTTATTTTTTGTAGTTTCTCTGGCGCCCCCCCAGGGAGCTGTGCCTCACACTTTGGAAACCGCTTCGAAACTCTGTAGCTCTGTATCTCCCACAGCTTCAGTTCAGTACCTCCTGACCTCATGTCAGAAGCAGCAGTTAACACAGTGCTGTTGCTCTGTCACTTAATTTTTGACTCTCTTCACCCTTTACAGCAGCTTCAGTTTGACCTGTAAGCTTCATGCTCCTTCTGATGTGTCAGAATGAGACTTGTGAACACATCAGCAAATGATCTCAACTTCCTCTTTGTTCTCCTGCTGCTGTATCTCATCATCACCTTCTGTCTTCTTCCTCTCTTCTTCCTCTACTTCCGTTGTGCCTCCCTCTGGTTCTCTTCCATCCCCCCTCCTCTGTCCTCTGCCCCTCCTCCTGTCTCGTAGCACACAGGGCAGACAGTTTGCCAAGAAGAGGACAGCAGAGAGACAGAGCAAAGAGAGGACAGCACACACACCAACCTCCAGCTCTCCAGCTCCCTGCTCCTCCTCCTCCTCCTCCTCCTCCTCCTCCCTCTCTTCTTCTTTTTCCTGGCTTGGGGAGAAGTAGACAGAGCCCTCCTCCTGGCTTGGCATCAGCACAGCTCTTTCCAGATTGTTCTGATTGACCATCCCTCCTTTCCCCACCTTGCTCCACTTTCTATTCGTCATCCTCCTGCTCACTTTGTCATAGTAGTCCCTGCTCATATTCCTGCTGTTGTCCTTGTCAAAGTCTGACGTATAGACGTCACT
Organism: Seriola dumerili; assembly: GCF_002260705.1. Classification (NCBI taxonomy): domain Eukaryota; kingdom Metazoa; phylum Chordata; class Actinopteri; order Carangiformes; family Carangidae; genus Seriola; species Seriola dumerili. The sequence continues at coordinate 2,758,756 of NW_019174522.1, read as the reverse complement.
GTCTGACTCGACCAGCGTGTCTGAGATGTCAAACTCAAACTCTTCGCCTTCCTCACCTTTGTTTTCGACTGGCTGCAGGAAGCCCAGGTCTAGGTTCACTCTTATCCAACCAGATCCCCGTGCCAGCCTCCTGGACCCGCCTCCTCCTCCTCCAGTGTCCGCCCAATCCCAGTTGCCTTCACTGATAAAGTTGGAGGTGACTGGCTGGTCAGTGCAGGTTGAAACCAAAAGTTCTGCCTGCAGTAAAGGTCCACCTCCGTCACCCTGGGCAAAGATGCGCTGGCTGGGGCTGGGCGTCACCACAACAACAGTTTCAGCCAATGAAGAGAGACGCAGGAAAAAGGGAAGGTCGCTGAAGGAGGAGAGGAGGGAGGCGGTGTCGTCACTAAACTGAAGCCAGATGCTGATGGACGCCTCCTGCAGAGACACAACAGGATATGGATGGAAAATGATTGGACCTCTCAACTGTTTCTTATCTTCATTTATAACAGTTAGACAAGTGTTTTCAGCTTTAACGCACCTCAACCTCAGAGAGAACCAGCTCCCAACTTTACCAGTCAGTTTTTCCTTGTTTTAGTCTAATGCCTCCATGTTTTCAGATCTGCTCCAGTTTTAATTTGCAACAGTCCTGCTATACTTTCCACTCTGGTGCCAACACTTTCTCTCCTCTTATATAAATATAGTCCTTTATTCTACTTCAGCATGAAGCTACTGTCAATGAAACTCAACACTGATGTATCACATTAAAAATCTTCCCCTGGCTAAAAAGAACAGACTGTAAATAAATATACCCACAGGTTTCTGAAGCTCAGTGTGATCTGCTCCACTGTCGCCATCTTGGCAGTGTCTGACTCCACCTCAAACTAATCCAAAAATGGGCAATGAGGTGGAGCCGAGACTTTGGTGCATGCTGGTTTGTGGCAAGCATACCTGTCACTCAAAGAGGCCACGCCCCCAATTCTCCATAACTTAAGTCCTTAATAAAATGTAAACAGGTAAGATATATAAACAGTTGTCATTAAGGACTAAATTAGCTATAGAGACCAAAACTGTCCTTGCACAAGGCTGTAAACACGTTTATTTCTGCTGTAGAGTTGGATATTTTAACATGGGAGTCTATTTGGATTGACTCACTGTTGGAGCCAGACTCTAGTGTTCATTAGGGGAACTGCAGCTTTCAGCACTCTGTGTTGGCTTCATGTGTCAGCTGTGAAGGTTGCTACAGAGTCAGGATCCCTCCTTTTCCTTGAAGTTATTTAACATTCAGTGGAAATGTTGAGTTTTATTGACAGTAACATGAAGGCGAAATCATTAAGCTTAGAGGTTGTCATGTGTTGATCTGACTACATCAGAAGGGAAAAGGGATCGCTGTTCTGAATGACTACAGTGGTAGGGGCTCTTTTTTGACCAGTGATGCAGCTAAAAGAAAAGTTACAATAATTTAACCATTGGGGAATTCATCACATAGACACCAAAACAATTCACCAAATAAGCCAAAACTTTGACAAGCTGATAGTGCTAGAGGAAAGGTCAGGCTCATCATCTGGGGAACATGAATGTCAATGGCAAATTTCATGACCATCCATCTAATAGTTTTGGAGACAATTCTTACAAAATCACAAATGTCCAACTCAGGCACTTAGCTTCATCCTCTGGGGAACATGAATGTCTCGACAAAATTTCACAGTCAAATATTCGTGGTGAGTATGTCATGACTTTATGGACTCTCAGAAACGGTTCTAAAGACATGCTGTCCGTCATGCTGTAGGACGTCAAATGTGTTCTAAATGGCTGCACTGAAAGGTGGAGTGAAAAGCCGACAATCGTTGACATTTTAAAACGAGGTACTTATATTATGCCTGGCTTCTCTCTCACCTCCACACAGCTGGTCAGTCGCGTTGTGGAGTGGGTGAGAAAGTTGGACCTTCAGTTTTGGAAAGTTACAGAAGATTCGACATTGAAAAGGTCAGCCATCATAGTGAAGGTCATTCAAACTGCTGTTTAATGGCAGCATATTGTGCTGGCCACATACGTGTATCATGTAAACTTCACTGAACTGACAGTGTCTGCAATATATGAAGATTATTTCTTCACTCATCACAAACGGCTGCTCTCTCACCTGGTGGTGGTTGTACAGGATGTTATAGGCTGTCACTGTTGTGGTGACGATAGAGGGGTGGGCAGAGCTGCCAGAGACTGACATGCCAAGGCTGCTGATCACCTGTACAGACAGGTCTGCGGGGGTGACGGGGTCGGAGGTCACAGTGATGTCACACCTGCCCAGCACACCGTCCCACTGCTCAGAGACAACCTGAGAGAGAGAGATGATGATGATGATGATGATCAGTAACAGAAGACGTCCAACTGAATTGATGTACAAATATCACCTACATATAGTGATGTCTTTCCTGGCCGTAAACCAATCAGGTTCTTCTGGGTGCCAAGGGAAGCCACTTGTGGGTCCTCCACTCTCAGCCAGTCATGGACCAGCTCTGTCACATCCACGAACCAATCAGACGAACCCAAGAGATGTATGGTTCTTCTGTGGGAGTCCTGAGCTGTGAACTGAGTCAGGACCTGAACTGAGGAGCGCTGATACACTGGCACACACCTGAGGACACAGGACACACATGAGGAGTCAGGACACATCTGGGGAGTCAGGACACACCTGAGGAGACAGGACACACCTGAGGGGTCAGGACACACATGAGGTGTCAGGACACACCTGAGGTGTCAGGAAACATGTGGAGTCAGGAGCAACAAAAGGCCACAACAGCTGTGTGATCTGGGTGATCTTAGCTATAGTAGCAGGACAGTTGTGAGTATCAGTCCTCAGCTGAGGAAACTGCCATGTCCTCTCTGCATGTTAGCTTAGCAGCAGCAACTGTAGCCACAGTTTGCTGATTGGTTGTTTGCTCTGTATCCTGGTATTTACCCGTACAACATGCAAAGGGTTTTTATAGACATGAAGACCTAAAAACACAATTGGATTTATTTGTTGAATGCACAATTTGAAATGCTATGCTAGGTAATGTTACCTTACTTTTTAGCTTAGCTACAAACCTTTGGTCCTCTCTTCTGTCACTAATTCTTGCTAGTTTTTACTCCATCATGTTTTGGATGTTTGTGTTGTTGTTTATGAGTTTATGAAAGAAGACACTCAATTACATTATGGTGCTGTTGCCTTAGTGACGTGCGTCCATGAATTTCAAGGGCGAAGCTTCTGAAGTAGTACTGTAGGGAGGGCTGTGTTTGTTTTGCTGTTGAGTTCAAATATCAACAGTCTCTCTCCAGGACTGCATGGTGCTCCTTAACTCAGAACACTCATCTCAGAACCACAACAAAGAAGTTTGGGAAGACACCACACATCCCTGACAATGTTCCAGCTAACATTGTAATCTATAAGGCTCGACTGTCTGGTAAGGTTTCACAGTGCATGGCTGAGAATATCTTAAATTAAATACTTAGAAGAAACAGTGGATGTCTTTATGTAGAGAAGCTTATTGATCACAACAGAGTAAAGACACATTCTGGGTGTGTTGTACCCATTCTCTGTGAAGTGGTTCCAGCCGCTGATGGCATTAAGAATGGGGTCTGCCAAGGACACTTGCAGGGGCACTGATGGAGCCCACACCTCCAGACACACAGAGCCACTGAGCACGCCCAGGTGAAACTCAACCATCGCACAGGTGTTGCCCAACCCTGATTCACTGCCGTCCACGAAAATGGTGGAGCAATCACTGGACACCTGTGGTTAGGATGGAGGCAGACAGAAGACAAGCGGAATAGACTCTAACAATAACTGTTTCATTCAATTGTGTGACAAAAGAATGCTTTAATATAACAATGCCACTCTTTAAAATGTGCATTAATCAGTGTATTTATATTAACAATGGGTTAAATACTGTGTATTATGTATTATGTATATGGCTCTCAGCAGCATTAATGTATCCAGCTGCAGCAGCAGCAGCAGCAGCAGCTGTTTTCACACAAACAGCTGTAAAAAGCATAGTGGGTTGTTAAAGAGTCAGATGTTTCCCTCAGGAGCTGATGGAGACCAAAGACAGAGCTAAAAGAGCACTGGACATAAACATCACTCCACAACAATGATCATCTAGCTCTGTGACTATTTGTAAGCAGGTTAGCCATATTAACCCATTTTGGGAAAGTGGGTCACAGCTCCACCTGCTGGCGATAAAACAGGGTGGTGTTAGGGACAGTGAGTGAACTTAAAATTTAATATAATTCTGGATTAATTTGTGACATAAAAAACTTGAGGTTTTAAGGCCCTTGTTTTAACAGTTGTACCATTAGCTGTTGAACTGAGCTGTAACACAATATATTTAACAATGTAATCCTCAGGCTCTCTGTCGGTGTTTGCTGCCATATTATTTTCATTATCGGAATCTTGGGATATGTTGGGCCACAAAGGATCCACCTGAAAAGAAGGACGCATTTCTCTGCCTCATTTGAGGCCTTTTGCCTTTGAAATGGGACAGTCTAGCTGCAGCCTCTGAATTGGGACACAGCTTGTCTGTTGCTATGCTTCTATTTGATTGGCTACTTGCAGAGTACTATTGTGGCATTGTTGGCATAAGCAGCTGCAGTCACGATGAACAAAGTGGACTGACTTCTTCACTCTGCCCTTAGAAAATAAACTGAGTTTAAATTCTCTGGTGCCCAAATTGCTGGTAAAAATAATCACAAATTTAATATGGAGAGATGCTCCAGGAAAAATAGCTTTTCTGCTGAGGAAGACCAGAAGGTGTGGCTGAAAGCTGTGTAAGAATCTAAAGAAGTGGACCTTCAGTTGAGATCAAACTATGTTTAAACTGTCCTGGACACAGATCTGGGAACACACTGTAAGTATTAACCAGTGTACCTGTATTTTTTCAGGCTGATCTTAATAAAGTGTGTTGGACTGTGTTGCACCTTGATAGTATTCTCGTTGGTTGAGTGACACGTGACTGCAGAGGTGACATCTGACACCTTCCCATTACGGCTTATGGCCAACACAATGACAGGAAGTGACAGCGGCTGGTTGGTCAGTATGGCTGTGTTGATGATTGTGTTGCTCTGAGGACAGATGTCAGAAAACAAGCCCGGTGATGATGAAACAGATTGGATTAGACGGAACTTTTAAGACTTGAAAGATTATAAAGATAATAAAGATTATGACCTTCAGTTTGGGAATAAACACATGAATGAATGAATAAATGATGTACCTCTGTGATGGGAGCAATGCCAAAGATGTGTCGATCAGCGAACGAGAAGATGCTCACTGCTGCCCCTCGTGGCGGTGGGGGATTGCTCCGCCCAGAGTACTCCACCCACCAGTTAGCCGACACCGTCATGGCCACGCCGAAGCTTCGCCTCAGGCCATCAACGGACAGACACACCAGTTGCTGGAGGAGAGTGGGACTGCAGGACGACAGAGATACAGTGGTAAAGTTAGACCAATGATTACACACAGATGAGATCATCTATAAAAAGTTGAGAGAGTTCTGACACTGTAAATGACAGCATCTGAACCATCTCATGTTGAGATTTGTGTTCAGGATTTGTCCGATCTACTGACACACTGTCCTTCAGTCCAATCAAAACCTGTCCAGTCACTTTCAGTCATGTCGGAGCATTAATGATTTATTGTCTAAACATGAAGGAATCATTTCCCTCCTGAATGATGACAGAAACAAAAAGTGATATCGTAGAATAATGCTGAAAAAGCCAAGGAAAAGGGAGCAGTGTTAATCATTAATCATGACTAGTGTTACTTCAATTGGATAATCTACTCAGCATCAGCTGCTGTTAGACCACCAGACAAGTACTTAATTAAAAGCTTACTCAGCATCACATGCTTACACAAAAAATATCAGTTACTGAAAGTTATAAAAATAAAAATAACTAGACTTATGTTTTATATTTTGTTGAGTTGTGTTCTTACATTATCACATCATCAATGTTTCCACCAATTCTCAAACCAGAGAAATCTGTCATTTTAATCATAGTAACATGTCATTGGTCGCCTGTCAGTGACATATCCTCTTTGATCATATGTCAGTGTTGTGTTTGTCTGAGAGAAGCTCAACATTGACTTTAAGTTTTAAAAAACTTTTACTAGATTGTGGTCGTTTTTAATGTATTTTAACTGGATGAAGGATTTTAGTCATCAGATGTCTGGAAATTATCGGAGAAACAAGCTGAGTAAATGTTCGTGGCCGTTCTGTATTTAACAAATGGCATCAAACAATAGCTGATTTTTCATTCAGTCTCTGCCAGTGTTAATCCCTGTGGATAATTCCAGTATTATCAAAACCCCCTTAAACACTGACACTGAAGGAATCCAAACCAGGAAAAGATGGCAGTAATGGTGGTGAAGACAACTAGTATTAAAGGAACTCTTTAATACTACAATTAAGGGACCGTCTGGCGTTCCACACATGCATTTCCTGATCCACACTTCTCTCCAGTTGGTGGCGGTATTGTGCAATACGGACTGCAGACGGCTATAAAAATCAAGAAATAAAAGAAGAATGGAAGAGGAAATAAAGGCCCAATCTCAACGTCCCCCTAAACCCTGCACCCTCACAGACTTCACTGGCGTCAGCTGGTGAGCTCAAGAGGCTGAAAGGGTATAAAGAGGAATGGGATAGCACTTATATCACGTTACCTTGACGATGCCAAAACATTCAATTGTGAGTTTGGAACTTTTGATTGTACATTTTTATTCGCTCCCTTTGCTCCCTGTTTGTAAACAAAAAAATAATGTTGGATCAGATCTGATCAAATTTGGATATTTGGAATTTATCATCATGTCATCATAGGACAAATAACTCCACAGTTCTGTCTCTACATCACATTGAGCTCTGTGTTTAAACTGTCATATACTGTCTGTTTTCTACTAATGCTAACGTTAGCGTTAGCTCCTTTCATGCTTGTTTCTTAACCATTCTTCCTCTTTCTTATTATTTCTTGCTTTTTATGTTGTTTATTGTTTCCCGTTTTTTACGCTTCTGGGCTTCCCTTGGTAACCATGGCAACCCCGTGTTTAATGTCACAGTGCTATGAACTTTTGGTAATTCCCTCAGCCATATCAATCATATCAATGATGGAAATGCCAAGTTCCCTCGTTCAGCCTCTCTTCAAAACCTAAATCCATTTTGTCATCTGGAGCACGTGCCATGGTGCAGTCACAAATGTTGGAGTGCATGTGGACAGATATGAGTATACCCTCACTTACACAGAAGATATGAATCGACTTGAGAACAATGCCTCCACCCATAGTGACAGCTGGTCACTATGGCCTACCTGTGTGTGTGTGCATGTGTGTTGTGTTTGTGGCAGAGGATGGACACCACGTCATGTTTGGAGCCTTGGCTTCTCTCCAGGGTCACTGCCCACAGGTCAGAGGTCAGCATTCTCTGTGCCACCATCGCCACCAAGCCCTTCTTCACCTTCAGCCTGAAGACACACACACACACACACACACACACACACACACACACACACACACACACACACAGATTTTGGCGGATATGTGTGTTGGCAGACAGTGGGCTGGTCCTGTTTCTTGTGTCCTCACCTGATCACAACAAACTCAGCACTGAAGTTGGCTCTCAGACTCACAGACACCCTGATTGGCTTTCCGATTAGAACTGGGCCCCGGTGGTAACGAATCACAACATGGGAGTCCAAGGCAAGCTCCTCCCCCTCCTGTCCATTCAAGCAAGAGTCTTCTTGTTTGGTCCTGCCTCTGTCCCTCTCCTCCTCCTCTCTCAGCGTCACTGCTTTGATGTGGAAGAGCTGCCTCTGGGACTGAGCCGCTCGGTCCTCCACACATCTAGATGGATGTTCAGGAGGAAATGGACAGATGTTGAGAGAATTCGGAGAGAGAAGTATCTACATGTTATCACTCGCTGTAACATACCCTGCTGCTGTGTCAGAGGAGGAGTAGTACAGCTGTATCTGGTTCCTCATGCGGCCCCGTGGAAATCTGGGGGCCAGAGGAACGTCCCCATCAACAGTTGGATGGAATCTGAAGGAAAAATAATTAATTTGTTACACAGTCACCTGCAGCTCAAAGAGGAAAACAAGGATCCATGGCTTCAAACACACCTGTGTGTTACACCTGGACCTCATGACTCTGTCTAAGAATAACCCTCAGTTTCTTCTGTGAGCTTGTGTGGGTGTTTCTATAGCTGGATTCAGTAAACTCGTTAGGGATGTTTGATTATCAGCTTCATTCAGTTATCCCAGAATTTCACCAAACAGCAGTGTCGGTCATGTGAGGGGGAGGTCAGTGCAGCTGTTACAGCTGTGTAACCATAAAGCAAAGCAGTCACTGATTAAAGAGGACATGTGACAGTCAACACAACACAGTACATCACAGGTGATGCTGCACTGTCAGGTGTCAGAGTGGAGGAAGCTCATCTGGACACAGACCTAATCTACTTCACCTGAGGCATGTGTGGATGTATGACAGGAATAAATGAAAAACACCTCACCTCAGTGAAGGAGGAGTAACATGCTGATGGGTTACAAAGTTGCCATGGTGATGTCCGCCACGCTGCCGTTCCCGCTTCTGGATGCGGTTTTGAGGGTGGGCGTTACTTAGCCACTTTTCCAAATCCTGATGTGATTGGTTGGCATGTTGATCCTTGAACCAGTAGCTGGGCAGCGTCAGAGTTACCACACACAGCCCCAGAGGAGGCTGGGAAACAGGACAGACGGACAGATAAAAACAGGTAGGGGGGGTGCAGGTGAAGTGAATGATGGAGGGAGGAAACTTGATGGGCTGCTCCTCACCTGGGTCATACAGGAGGCTTTGTGCTCCTCTGTCTCCTTAAAAGCATGCAGGGTGACGCAGGTGCTCCATGTGCTGGTGTCGCCCTGCTTGTGGAACAGTGTCCTCACCCTGAACCTCTCCCACCCTCCCTCATCCCTCTCTCTCTCCACATGCTCTGAGAGGAGGGAGGCAGACAGAAGGGGGGAGAGAGGGAGCACAGTCTCTGATACGAGCTGTGGAAAGACACAGAGGTATGTAGCTAGTTAGCTTTAGACGATGGTGCTGAACTAGCAAACACATCCTCAGTTAACCCACCTACAACTGTGACCTGTCCTTCTCTTCTTACCTGTGTAACTGAGTAAGGGCCAAACGAAGCCTGGAGGCCCGGTCTGGGGCCCCAGCCGGGTGGGGGCACCATGAAGAGGCTCTGAGAGAAGGAGAAGGGGCTGGAGTTGGAAAAGAGATGGCCAAGCTCTGCCTGTGACAGAGGGAGGAATTGCCAGGAAGGAGGGACAACTGACATGTGAACTGGCAGGGAGAGAGGGAGAGGAGGCTGCAGGAGGGATGGAGGGACTGAGGTAGGACAAAAGAGAAGAGGAGGAGGTGTAATCCAAAGTGTTAGAGACTGAGGCAGCTGAACTCTCACCTTTAACACTTGTGGGAGTTTTGACATCCCAGCTGGTTTGTGACCAGTCATGGTCCAGGATGAGGAAACTTGACTGTTCAGTGAAGGAGGCATCTTGTTTTTTGAGAGGAACAGTATTTATGTATTATTAGATTCAGAGGGAGAAGCTGAATATGTAATAATTCTTAACCAGGTAATTCAACCCTGTTAGAAAACCATCAGACACTAATCAGAGTGTTGTTAACAGAGTCGGCTCCGCGAGGTGACTTGTATCTCCTTCTGTCTGTCTGTCTGTCTGTCTGTCTGTCTGTCTCTCTCTCTGTCTCTCTCTCTCTCTCTCTACCTCTTCCTCTTCCTCTCCTCGCTCGTCACTTGGTCACTAAAAGTTTGTCATTTTTATCAGATAAATGTCAGGAAAGCAATGACAACGCACCATTTTTGTGAATTTTGGCTGGACCGCCACAGCAGAGACAGCTGTATAAACACAAATATCCGTGACTGAGTTACTGAGTGTTGGAGTTTCCCCATTGGCTGTCACTCTTTCAATATGAATTGGCACCAAAATAAAGATGGATGTAGCCTCTGTGATGTCACCCACAGGTTTCAGAGTGAGCTGCTCCACCGTGCACCATGCTTGATTAGCACAAACAACTTGTATCAAGGGGGGTTCACAGCCTGCAGTTTGTTTAGTGTGTTTTCAAAGGAGCCCCCAGGTAAAAGGAGCCCCCGGGTAAAAACATGAAACGTTGACTTAACCCTGTGACTCTCTCATGTCCCACAAACAAAATCTTAGTTGCACAGTGAAGACTCACCTGCTATGAAAATCCAAAAGAGCAGCAGCATACTACGTCCTCTCCTGCCCCACCACACACCACACCAGCTGACATCTGCAATCACCTGTGACCTGATACAACACAGTGTCATGTGACACAGTCAGTATGTTGGTCTTCTGCCTTAGATATCCTGTAGAAACACTCAGTACCAGTCAGACATATTTCCCAAGCCCCATGACCACAACCTCTAAAGTGAAACAGGTGCTTATAGTTGTTCTCATATCTTAACCATGGTAATATTAATACTTGAAATGAAGGAATATCTCATAACTGATTAATAACAAAACACTCAAGGGCCATTTACTGGCTTCCTCTGTAGTTTTCAAGCAGATCTCAAGTCTTCATCAGCACATTCAGTTTTTGATGAACTGTGAAATTCAACTTTTGAGCCAATATCAGCAGCTCCTGGAAGTGGAATCTACAGTTGAAATTGAGCACATTTCAACTGCTGATGAAGAGCATGTAATATGGTCAAAAGATGGAGGGGAGGCTTTTAGCGCAAATCTGGTTAGAAGGCACATTTAAAAAAAAAAAAAAATCACTTTCTTTAAAGGTTCTGTAAACAAGATTTTAAAAATTAATACAGCAGCAAACAACTGTTTTCAAGACTGTTTTCAAAATATCCATAACATTTTTAAAGACCAAAGCTAAATTTCTTTCCCAGTCCACTGTGAAGCTGATACCGGTTTACTGAGATGCGAACCCTACGAGCTGGTAAAGGCTCCAACTGGACTCAGAACTGTTTTTTCTCCTCCTCTATGTGTCAGTCCATGATGTTAAAATCTGTTTTCATTAGTAACAGCTATAGTAGCATGCTAATGTTAGCTAACTTGCTGTAACAAAATTTAAATGTGTTTAGTAAATATTTCTATTGTTAGCTGGCTAACTATCAGCATTGCTGTGGAGCATATCACCACAATGCTAGTGTGAGCTTATGGTTGTGGTTAGATTGTTTTTTGTTGTCTCACAGGGTAACTTTATTCAGTTGAGCCTCCTGCTGTGATTAGTGGATGATTTCAGTCTGCTTCATGGCTGTCTGAAAACGTGAATGATTTTTGGATTAAGCCCCCCCCCCCATGAGAGTTGCCTTGTGTGTTGGCCTCTGCTGGTCTGCTGAATACTGGTAGGTTGCCAGGTTTGTGGGCATCGTACTAGAAAAATCCTGTTTCAAAAACAAAATGTAACTTATCAATTTGCAGAAAGATGCAAAAAGCTGACGAGTCAGATCAGGAAAATTAATTCATAAATATTTAGAGAAAGTCAGTGTGACACAGTGAAGTACAGTGGCCCTGAGGGCCCAATACACTGGACCTGGCAGGAATGCACTTGTTGTTCAATGCGTTGTGACTTTGATGTTAAACGCATTGAACTTTTTTCACTTTTCACTTTTTAGTGTCCCCCACACTTCCGTCGTCTGTGCTACTTGCAGTGTGTTTCTGTGTCTAGTTGTGTTGTCAGTATTTGCAGCATGTGTCTGTTTGTGTGTATTTTCTTCAGTTGCAGTGCATTGAGCTCTCAGGGCCACCGTAGTGAAGTATCTCTAACCTTCAGACACCAGCCAGCTGCAAAACATTCAGGTTCAAATGGAGCCTCTAATGTTAGCATGAGTTAGCTCAGTAACGGTCAGAAGAACATTTCGGTGATGGATGATGATATATGACAGTGACTACAGTCAGGTGTCCTTGTGCCGAGGCCTGACATGTGGACCAGACTGATTCTGTCTGTCTGTCTGTCTGTCTAACAAAAGCCGAGAGCGCTGATTGGTTTATTCACTGATGGGTCCAACACACACACAGACACACATATACACACACACACCTCAGCTGGGAGGAATGAGGTTAAATTCAGACCCTGTGTTCTGCACAAGATCAGAGACCGAACAGCAGAACATACAACTACATATATCAGATGTGTGTTTTCACATGGTAACAGTCAGATTATACAGTACCATTAAGTCCTCACACAAACACACACACACACACACACACACACACTTCTATCCACCTGTGTTGGTCCATCTCAGCTCCAGGTTATATTTTTTCCTCGAGGTGGTTTGCAGGCAGCTCTCTCCCTCTGTCCTTGCTTGGAACCACAATCACAACGTAAAAAAAAAAAAAAAAAAAAAAAAAAAACACTTCACAACAAAAACTATTGAAAGACTAAAACCAGTGCAATTAAACAAAATAAACAGTGCTGCTGTTGTCTCTCAGTCTTCTCTGCTGCTGTTGTAAACCTCCACTCTCTCTTCCCACTCCCTCTCTGTGCCACATTCACACAATACGGATTTATGTGTCTAGAACGGTAAATAATCCACCCCCCCATGTCCCTCCTCCCTCCCCTACTCTACTTTAATTTTTTCTTATAAATTCTGCTTCTTGCTCTCTCTTGTTGCATTAAGATGATAATGTGTACTTTCCAGCTCAGCTGTAAATCCCTCTGTCAGCTGGACGTGACCAGCTCCACACTCCTGCTTTATTTCTTGGTTTGTCACATGACACATGGTTGATCTGTGATGGCAGCGCTGACAGGATGGTGACTCCATATTTTCATGGCTAGTAGATGGGTAATTATCTTCGTAAAGTGATGTCAAGAATGGTGAAACATATGATTACATATAATCATTCTGGATTTTTGGCAAAATCTGAGGCACTCAAGAGGGTGATGATTTAAAAAGCCTTTATTTTCTCATGGCTTAAGTACAACAATAAAAACATGCCTATGCGTTTCAGCCATTAGGCCTTCATCAGGGCAAATATAAAATGGCCACCTCTGGGCTCTTCCATTTATAAGGTAGCATTAGTCACATGATCAGAATGGACATAGAAGTTGTAACATGATAAGTCCAGGCAGTCATATGGCAGACAATCTGCAGGTGGGCAAACAATCACATGGTCAGCATGAACAGGTGTAGTTCATATCTACATAAACTGCAGATGCCAGAAAGCTGTGTTTTGAACTTAAAAAATCTTCAGAGAAAGAACTGAAATTACAGCTACACATGACAATGCTATCAGACTACTGGAGAGAGAAAATAATCCTGGGAGGACTAAGAATAAAGAAATTTCTCTCTTTTGGTTTGGTTTTGGAGTTCAAAAATAGATGGGAAGCTATTTTGAACAAATGCTCCCTTGACCTCATGCTACTACTTGTAGAAGCCAAGAAGCAGAAAAGTGGAACTGCCTCACTCCAAATTTCGAAGAACAATATCTCCCCTTTGAGCAACAGTTGAAAGAAGGATTAGAAAAGTTACAGAAGGAGCTGAAACAAGACAAACTGACGAAATTCAAGAGAGACCAATCTGATTACAAAGAGGACAAAGTTCACACATGGAGAAAAAAACACATCAATAAAGTCCAGCCACAAAGGAGAAGAACTGTCTCTTAAGAACCTAGAGAATCCACCAGGAAGACCAATAATCAGTGGAAATGAATCTGTTACAGAAGCAGCCTCCATATTTGTTGATTTTTACATCAAGCCATTTGTGTTAAATCTGCTGTCATACATTCAAGACAATTAAATCTATAAAGAACATTGGATCGTCATTATAGTGACCATGGATGTGGAATCACTATATTGTAACATTGACAATAAAGAGGGATTAGAGGCTTTATCACATTTTTTGCAAAAGAGACAACTACAACAGAAGCCTCCTGCAACTTTCATCCTTCAACTTGCAGAATGGACTTTGAAAAATATTGGATTTTTGTTTCAAAATCAAATCTTGAAACAAAAAAAGGGTACAGCAATGGGAGCACCTAATCATTCTAACCTGTTTATGGGATTGTGGGAGGAAACATTTGTGTATTCAAGCCTAAATGTCCACTTAGATAAGATTATGTGGTGGGGCAGCTACATAGATGATATTCTTTAACTGTGGTCAGGATCAGAGACAGAACTTCTACAGTTTCATTCATATTCAAACAATACAAATAACAATTTGAAACTCACTTTAGATTTTTCTTTAACAGAAATTCACTTCTTTGATTTGAAATTTTTTAACGATAACAATGGACATTTGCATACTACCATGTTTAAAAAAACAACTGACTTCAACACCATTCTCAGGGCAGACAGTTTCTATCCTCCTTGGTTGATAGATAATCCTTTGATCAGTTTCAGAAACGCATTTGTGACCCAGAAGAAGATTTTGAAAGAAACAGTGTTGTGCCAGTTCCGCTGAGAACTACTTCAAAGTTCAGTTCATACAGATGAAAATGAACTAGTTCATGTTCATAGTTCATTCTTTAAAATTTTGAACTAAGTTCACACTTCCAAAAATGAACTAGTTCACGTTAATTTGTTCCATTAAAAAAAAAAAAGGCCTATATTCTTTTTTCAATAGAACCTCCCTTACCTATCCATCACTAGCCTAAATCATTGCTACTCCCAAATTAAATTAATTATTGTATACCCCTGAAGACCACCTGTTTGTTTATAAAACTGCTTCAATTACTCAAACAAACCGGCTTTTCAGAAGTAGTAGATGAGTCTTAACCATCTCTACCATCTTAACTGTCTGTACTGCTAGCACCAGCCATGCTGGGTCGTGTCTATGGCGATGTCTTGTGGCCTGCCGTAAAACTGTCGTAAAACGTTCACGTTCATTATTTGTAAACTGATTTGTTCAATTCAGCATTCACAAAAAATAGGAATGTCTTTCAATGAACACCTTTCATTGAACAACACTGGAAAGAAATGCTCAAGACAAGAGCCAAAGATTTGAGAGGAGATGATATAAATGAAACGTTATATCTACAGCTTACAGTAAAGCAAAAAATCTCCCTAGAGAACAGTTATTGGTGAAAAAAAAGAAAACAGAACCAATTTCAAATCAGGTGTACACATAAATGGAGCAAAAACAGAATTAAACAAATCATTATAAGAAACTGGGATATTTTGAAAAGTGACAGTTCACTTAGAGAAGCTCTTCCAGATGCCCCTACCATCAGCTTTATAAGAACCCCTACTCTCAGTGACAAGCTTGTGAAAAGCTACTTTCCCCCAGTGCAGCAAAAAACTTGGTTAAGCACTAGAGCAGGTAACTACAGATGTGGAAATTGCAGTCACTGTGACAATATGACTAACATCAGCTACTTAACTGACATGACATCAGGTCAGAAGTATAACATCAGATCATTTATTAATTGCAATACATCATTTGTAGTTTACAGACTTGAATGTCCATGTGGTTGTTTTTATATTGGGAGAACTAAGCGTAAGCTTAAAGCAAGACTGGCTGAACATAAACACACTATAAGGACTGGTAACCCCCAACACCCTATGGCTCTACCTTATAAAGAGGCTAACCATGGCAATTGCAACACACTAAAGATTTCTGACATTGTACATATAGAAAATTCAATAAGGGGTAGAGACAGATGGATACATACTTTGAAAGCTATGCGTTTCCCAGGTTTAAATGGGGAACTTAATTTCTCTTCTTTTTTGTAAAAGTTGTTTCTTTGTAAATATTGTTGACTGAGGAATACAATTTCTTGGGCCTCTGAGAAAGAGAGTTTAGAAACTACTATTTGATGCCTTTTGTAAAAGTTGTTTCTTTGTTCTTTGTACTGAAGCCATGAGAAAATAAAGGCTCTTGAGTGCCTCAGATTTTGCCAAGAATCCAGAATGATTTAGATCCCCACACTGAAGAGCATCAGAGGGACACTTTTTTCTACACCCAAGCAGCACTCCTTGCATTTTTTCTTTTGATTTTATAATCAGTTGTTCAGATGTTGAAATGACCTGTTTATGTTTTCCTGTAACTGTGAATCAGGACTGTTGTGAAGAGCTGAAGTCACATGAGTAAATGAACAGGAGGAGAAAATGGAGGGCTCAGTAAAGTGTGTGAGTCATTACCTGTGTCTTTCCTGAACCTGGACCATGTGGTTTTTGTGACCAAACCTGATAAAAAATGTAAAGCTCCAGATTTTCTTCTTCTTCTGTGTTTTATTTTGAAGTATTGGTCCATAAAAAGATATAGAAACCATCTCAGTGTAGTTTTACATCTCGTCTCTCAGGATTTTCTCTGGAGCTCCACTAACAACAGGTCGGTGAACCTGAACCTCTCTTCTGATTGGCTGACTGTTTTCTGAATGATCCCATAAAAATATAGCAGATTTCAGGCAAAACACTCAGAGAAACCAAATCCTGCAGTTTGGATGGTGGGTCCAGGTGGGGTTTGGTGACTGCTTTGTTGTGACATCACAAAGTTCCAGAAGTCTTGACAGCTGGTTTTATGGCTCAGTTTCTGAATACGGGCTGTGTGCATTTCTCTGTTGACTGAGCCCTTTGATTCTGTCACATTATTAATATAGAAGCCAGACCTGATCTATAATCAATCAACACATGGACATCTACCTTTAGCATGTTTGGAGCTAAACCCTTCATTTGATGGTTGAGGTCAATTAATAATAATGATAATAATAATAATAATTAGATGATGAATGTGTATAATCTTTTACACACTGTTTTTGATCCTGGTAATAATTTAGTGAATAATATTATGTTGTGTGATTCAATGATTCCAACAAACCTTTTAAAAAGTAAGTCCATATTTTCTTCTTCTTCTGTGTAATTCACATGTAATTCAAACACTGCATGTGTTTACATGTGTAAACACATGTAATTCAAAGCAGTGGATCAGTTCACTGTAGTTCTGCACTTCCTATATGAAATTTAGCCAATCACATTGTTAGCTTTTCACACTGACCAGATCTTGATTTCTAGAAGAAGAATTTAAATGTTTAATTCATTAGTTTTTATCAGAGCTTCATCTGCTGAATGTATGAATTCAGACATGTGGTTTGTGTTAGTAAAATATATTTCTACAGGTTTGGACTGTTGTCCTCAGAGCTGTGAGATAGACATTTAGCTGTGGATGAAACAAAATGTACTGGATCAGCTATATGTACATATATATATATATATACACACACACACACACATATATATATGTGTGTGTGTGTTTGTATATTCCTGTGACAGCAATATATGTGTGTGTGTGTGTGCGTGTGTGTGTGTGTGTAGAATGGTAATAGAGCAGCAGAAGGGGCTTAGAGGACAATGGATCTGACACTAAGAGGAGCTTAACAGAGCAGAGAGGAAAAATGAAACCAGCCTCAGTATTCCACTGAACAGACCTCCACCTACTTCCACTGCTGCACCCACTGTTATACAGTCTGCACTCATCCAACAGAGCTCTCCACCCTCCATCACAGACAGTGTCCATAGCAGCAATAAAGTGATATCAACACATTATTACAACATGTTGCACAAAGTCTCTCTTGATTCTCTCTCTTGATTTACTGAACTGTACCTGTGAAGTAAATACAGAACATATATCTATATGTACATTGTCATAAAGAATTGAGATTTCAGAGCTCCTTGCAACTAAATAAAGGGACTAACATTGGAATATATGTAAAAGTAAGGTGGAGGAGGAGGACCCTCGTACTGGGTCGGAGGACTCGGTGTTCATCCCATATCCAGCCGGGGACAAGGAGAGACAGACTTGGCCAGGCCAACACTCCTTCCAACTCCTTTTCACCAAAAAAGTATATGTAAGCCATCCAGCCTAGCAAAAAGATAGAGTAGTTATTTAGTATTTGTGATTATAAATTGATTTTATTATTGTAATGTTTTTATTACTGATTGTTGTGCCCATGCATATTATATTCATAAATAATAAATTTTATCTTGGCAAATTAAACAATAGACTGTATTTTATGTATCAGAGTTACTTTTCATATGTAATTAAATGAGTAGACGAGTGTGTAATAAATTATGTGGTTTTAAAGGTTACTTCAACCAATCGATAACTAACAGATCCTTTGGACTTACTAAGTCACTAAATATATCCTAGCACTATAACAAGTGCACTGATCAATTAGAGGAGAGCTGCCATTAACGAGGTGGCTGATATTTATATCTGATCAAATAAGGCTACTTGGTTAAGTATAGTATCAGCGGTAGCAGGGTAGGCATTTGGACGAAGGCAGATGGTAGCTAGGCGAGTCTCCTTGCCACTGGCTTTGAGTAGCCTCAAAATCTATGACAAGGGTTGGATTCCTGCATAGCTGAAGGCTCGGACCCGAGGGACGGAGAGCTGGTCCAGACCACCTGTTAAGGGGAAACCTGGCGTTCTAACCACATATACTGTATGTGTGTACTTGAACTGTGCAGTATACAGCTCTGTGCGTTTGTTTGTCTGAACTGATTTGTGTGTGCCTTTTTCTTGAATTTCACTGTAATCAGAAGAAGGTTTCACCTCTCTACACCTGTGTCTCTGTTTCCCACCACACCTGGTTTGTTTCTCATTGTCAGTCTATTACACTTCTACTTTAGTTTCCTCCTTCCACGTTTCACAATTTCTTGTCATATTGCTTCATATAAAACCTTCATTCTTTATCTAGGTTACTGGCCATGATAAAGTGTTGCTACTGTCTACATTTTGAATTATCCATCCATTTTCTTCATCCATCATTGCAGCTCCTCCTGGAGGATTCCAAGACGTTCCCAGGCCAGATGGGATATGTAATCCCTCTGGTGTGTTCTGGGTCTATCCCAGGGTCTCCTCTGAGTTGGACATGCCCAGGAAACCTCCCAAGGAAGGTGCCCAGGAGGCATCCTGATCAGATGCCTGAACCACCTTAGCTGGCTCCTTTTAACGTTGTTCCGAGTTCTGAGCTCCTCACCCCGTCTCTAAGGCTCAGCCCAGGCTCCCAATGGAGGAATTCAGCCGCTTGCGTCTGCAATCTCATTCATTCAGTACCCAGAACTCATGACCATAGGTGAGGTTTGGAATGTAGATCGACTGTTAAATCGAGAGCTTTGCCTTCTGGCTCTGCTCCCTCTTCATCACAACAGTTCAGTACAACCCCCACATTACTGCTGACACTGCCCTGACCCATCTGTCGATCTCCCACTCCATCTTACCCTCACTCGTGAACAAGGCCCTGAGATACTGTACCTAAACTCTTTCACTTGGGGCAGTAACTCACTGTCAACCCAGAGGGAGCAGTCCACTGTTTTCCGGCTGAGAACCATGGCCTCAGACTTGGAGGTGTTGACTCTCACACAACTCTTCACACATGGCTGCAAACTGTTCCAGTGAGCACTGGAGGTCACGTTCTGATGAGGCCAACAGAACCACATCATCTGCAAAGAGCAAAGATGCAATTCTGAAATTCCCAAAATGGACACACTCCTCACCTCGGCTGGCCTTGAGATCCTGTCCATGAATATCACAAACTTGACCTGTGTGACAGCCCTCTCCACTTGTGTAACTGTTGCTTCCTGTGTGTGGCTGCTTCCTTTACAGGTACTAGAGGTGGGTGTGGCAAAGGGTTATCAGTACCTGGGCTCATCAGCAGACCTGGCACATCTGGGCCCTGTGTGCGAGTGCTTTTAAAACCATGTTGGAGCTCAGTTCTGGTTCTATTTGGTTTGTTGGCATTTGGTTTGTGTTGTTTCTGTTGCACCATACAACATTGCATTCACACACTTCTTCACTCATGCACTCCCTTACACTGCTGATCTTACACATTACACATGCCGTTGTTAGTTTAGGTTCTTCTTCTGGATTTATTGTCTGTTTTTAAAAAAAAAAAAACATTTGTTAATTGGCTTGTCTGTGTGCATCTCCCTCTTTTTTCATGGCCGTGCGGCCTGGTTTGTGACACGTGAGACAAGGGACAACTTTGGTGCAGTTCAATTCACCAAAGAGGTGTTTGACTTGGTGCCAAGAATGCGGACATAGCTCTCACTCTGGTTATACAGGAACCGAATGGCTCGAAGCAACAGGCCCAGTACCCCATACTCCCGCATTCAGTCCCCCCACAGAGTCCCCTGGGGGACACGGCATGAACCCTCCCAAGTCCACAAAACACCTGACTATACCACTGTAATATTTCAAACCCCTGCTGGTCTGCTGAGGATGCAGCAACACGACACTACACCATGTCACCCTGAAATCCCCTGGAATCCCCCAACACAACCTGCACACACCACCTGCTCATAGAATTCAGTTCCCACTTCAACTCTTTAGCACACTTCTATTATCTGAACACTGACCCAGCCAACGTGTCCCTGGACTCAGATCCTCCTGTGGAGCAGACTAGAAAGGTTGGAGGTTAATGACCAGACATCACCATGTAATGCTCACCTAAGATTCAACTTTGTGCAGTAGTATGGGGAAAATGGGTTATGCCTTTTTGTTTTTCCTCACATATGAATAATGCTGTGAGGTGTATCATTGGACTATTATGTGAACACAGGTGTAGAAATGGACTGTTTATTATTGTTATTATTTTCCTTCCAGAGGGATGTGTTAAATAGGGGGGCAAGTGATGGTGAGGGGGGCGAGAGGTGTGTTCAGCTACGCAGGACTTTCCAGTGGACTTTACTGAGGACATCTTTATGTGGATTATACCTGGTCGACCTTCTCTGGTCACTGCACAACTCGGATCTTCGTACCAAATGGACTATGATAAGATTGTGTGGATTATTTTTAAGATTATGAACTGCAGCGTCACCTGTAAGAGACATTTTCCTTGCCTTGATTTGGGGCTGTGATTGGGAAGTTGAGAGTGTTTGTTGTATATAATTTTTGAAAGTAAGCACGCCTCACTGCTTTTTGTTTTGGCATAGCATCCAGTAGGGACGTGATTTGATATGATTCCATAAATACACAGTGGTATCTGCACCAATAGTGCCTCCCTGGTCTCTGAATCATTTATTTTGTCATAAGAAGTATATTTTATATTTTCTTTGGAGTTTTTTCCTCATCGGGGGCAGCAGTAAATGTATGTACATGGCAGGTTTTGATCTGCCCATTTCCTTCTATAGAGCGTGTGTCCTTTTCCCCTTATACCTTTCTTACCTTACTTCTCTGTCCTGCTCTGAGCGTGTCTGCCCCTGACTGCAGCTGCTGTATGTGTGTGAAGTATAATTTCCTTTATCCAAATATTGCAACTATATACCAGCCGTTCAAAAGGTTATTTTTTTCCAAATTTGAAAGAGAGTTTCATATCTGCTTGGTGCTTCCATGTTTTCTTGGCAAGCTGTATAAGTATAATGCTGTCACGGCCTGCCCTCTGTGAAGCTTGTTTTGTTTTTTTTTCTCTCTGCTTCCTTCCCCTCTGTCTCTCTCCCCTGGCACACCTGCAGCACATCACTTCATCACCAATCTACACACCTGGCTTCATTCAAGGCTCACCACTACACCAGCATAAGAGGACTCTCCAGAGAGACAGCCACTGCCAGATCGTTGCACCGAACTGTTAGTGTTCAGTACTCATGTCTAGCTCTTGTTATCTGCCTGTTAACTTGTATGTTTTTTGCCTAACTTGCCAGCACGGATTTTCACCCTGTTTTTGCCTTTGTTCAGGATACCTGCTTCAACTCACCTACCTGTCTGCCTACCTGCTTCAACTCACCTGCTTGTCTGCCTACCGATCGTTTGCCTTCAGCCAGCCATCACTCCAGTCTTCTCCCCTCAGCCCCGGCCCACCATCCACTCTCCACCAACCTCTACAGTAACATTCTTTGTAATAAACTGATTTCACTACCTGAAGTTCCTGGTCTGCGTTTGGGTTCTGTCTGCACCGTGACAGAACGATCTGGCCTGGAGAATGAACCCAGCGGACTTGGAGTCTGTTTGTCAAGCTGTGACTACCCAAGGAGCGCTAATCGGCTGGCATAGCCAAACACTACAGGATGTAGTGGAGGGTCTCCGTGAGTTGGCGGCAAGTGTGACCCGCATACAGAACCATCTGAGCTCGCTTGCCAGCTCTGCGGAGGCTACGTCAGCTCCCCCTACTCCTGCAGCACCTGCCTCACTGGATCCAGCCACTCCTACTCTGCCTGTCAAAGAACCTTGGGTTCCCCCTCCCGACCGGTATGACGGTAATGTGGGAGGATGCAGAGCATTTTTAATACAATGTGGTCTCGTTTTTGATCTACAGCCCCAGTCATATTCCACCGATAAAGCCAAGATTGCTTTTCTTATGGGTCTCCTTCGGGGGGAGGCTCTGGCCTGGGCTTCCGCTGTGTGGGAGGAGCCATCGGCAGTAACAGCATCTTACTCAGCCTTCACCGCAGAGATGCGGAAACTGTTTGATCATCCTGTTCGAGGTAAAGATGCTTCTAAAAGACTTTTTTCTCTTCGCCAAGGGTCCCGGAGTGTAGCTGAATACGCAATTGAATTCCGTACACTAGCTTCAGAAAGCAAGTGGAATGAGGAGTCACTCCAAGCTGGGTTTTCCAATGGTCTGAGTGACTTAATAAAAGATGAATTAGTGTCTTACCCTGAACCAGATAACCTGGAAAATCTGATTTCCTTGGCCATTAGAGTGGACAACCGCACCCGTGAGCGGAGAAGAGAGAGGCAGCGCCGGCTACCTGAGAGCTCCTCTCGGCGGGCGCTACCACCACCTGACCCAGTGAGCCGCACACGGATGACAGATGCCGACGCTCCCCAAGACAATCCTAAGCGAGAGTTGTTGCCAGCAGCAGAGCCATGCAGCTGGGCCGCTTTCACCTCGGCATGGAGGAGCGCCAACATCGCATTTCCACCAACAGCTGTTTGTACTGTGGTCAGCCGGGGCACTTCCTGGCCTCCTGTCCACACCGTCCGTTAAACCAGAGGGCTCGTCAGTAAAGAGGAGGGTTCTGACAAGCCGAACCACCTGCCCTCAGCCTCCTCGCTCTCGAACCCAATTGCACGCCACACTCACCTGGGAGAATCAGTCTACCAAACTGTTAGCTTTGATCGATTCTGGGGCTGATGAGAGCTTTCTGGATGCTGTGGTGGTGGAACAATTGGGCATCCCCACTGTAGTTCTGGAGGAGCCACTTGAAGCCAACGCCCTGGATGGGCGCCTCTTAGCCCGGGTGACCTCCAAGACCGCTCCAGTTTGTCTTCTGCTGTCAGGTAACCATCAAGAAGATCTAAGTTTCTTTGTTTTGCATTCCCCTTATGTTCCTGTCATCCTTGGACACCCGTGGCTGGTCAGACACAATCCCCAGATTGATTGGGCTTCTGCCAAGATACTCACTTGGGGTTCAACTTGTTATGCTACATGCCTTCAATCTGCCTTGCCTCAGTGTGTTTCCAGTCAGGTCCCTGGTCCAGTTCTTGCTGATCTGTCTCTGGTTCCAGTGGAGTATCATGACCTGCAGATGGTGTTCAGTAAACAGCAAGCCCTCTCTCTGCCCCCTCACCGTCCCTACGACTGTGCCATTGACCTGCTGCCCGGCGCCCCTCTCCCAAGCAGTCGTCTCTATAGCCTCTCCAGGCCAGAACGCGAGGCTATGGAGACGTATATCAAGGACTCATTGGCTGCAGGAAGCATCCGACCTTCCACATCACCCCTTGGTGCTGGTTTCTTCTTTGTGTCCAAGAAGGACAAAACCCTCCGCCCGTGCATTGATTTTAGAGGCCTTAATAACATCACGATAAAGAACAAGTATCCTCTGCCACTCATGAACTCTGCTTTTGACTCTCTCCAGGGCGCCACCATCTTCACGAAGCTTGACCTTCGTAACGCTTACCATCTGGTCCGGGTTCGTGAGGGGGATGAGTGGAAGACTGCCTTCAACACTCACTTGGGCCACTTTGAGTATTTGGTGATGCCATTTGGGCTCACTAATGCCCCAGCAGTTTTCCAAAATCTGGTAAACGATGTCCTTCGGGACATGCTGAACCGCTTTGTTTTTGTTTATCTGGACGACATCTTGATTTTTTCCAGAACCCTCTCCGAGCATGTCCAGCATGTCCGCCAAGTTCTCCGGCGGCTCCTGGAGAATCGCCTGTTTGTGAAAGCGGAGAAGTGTGAATTCCATGCTCCCTCAGTCACCTTCCTGGGCTACATTGTTGCCAACGGCCAGGTAAAGATGGATCCTGTCAAGGTAAAAGCAGTTTTGGAGTGGCCAGCCCCTGCCAGCCGTAAGCAACTCCAGAGATTTCTGGGTTTTGCCAACTTCTACCGACGATTTATTCGGAACTACAGTCGTGTTGCTGCCCCGCTAACTGTTTTAACCTCTACCTCCAAACAGTTCCAGTGGACTCCTGTGGCAGAAGCTGCCTTCCAAGAACTCAAGAACCTTTTCACTTCTGCACCCATCCTCATTCAGCCAGACCAGACGAAGCAGTTCGTTGTTGAAGTGGACGCCTCAGACATTGGGGCGGGGGCGATCCTCTCGCAACGCTCCACGGAGGATGGTAAATTACATCCCTGTGCTTTTGTCTCACCGTCTTTCTCCTGCCGAAAGGAACTATGATGTAGGCAATCGGGAGCTCCTGGCGGTGAAGTTGGCCCTGGAGGAATGGCGACATTGGCTGGAAGGATCCGAGCTGCCCTTCTTAGTATGGACAGACCATAAGAACCTGGCCTACATCCAGTCAGCCAAACGCCTTAATGCTCGACAAGCCAGGTGGGCTCTTTTCTTTGGCCGTTTCAACTTCACCTTGTCCTACAGGCCCGGTTCCAGAAACGCTAAGCCTGATGCTCTGTCCCGGCTGTACAGAAAAGATGAGGAGTCCAGCTCTCACCCTGACACCATCCTTCCTGCAACCTGCATGGTCGCCACAGTCACTTGGGATATTGAAAGTGAGGTAAAGGCAGCACAACAGACCCAGCCTGATCCAGGTAACAGTCCCCCAGACCGCCTGTTTGTTCCTGATTCTGTTAAATCCCGTGTTTTGCAATGGTCTCACTCCTCAAGACTCACCTGTCATCCTGGCGTTACCCGAACTTTGTCCTTCCTTCGTAGACGGTTCTGGTGGCCGTCCATGGAGCAGGACACTAAGTCCTTCATTTCTGCATGTTCTGTTTGCGCTCAGAATAAGACGTCCACTCAGCCCAGTACCGGTCTGCTGCGTCCTCTGCCCATTCCCCATCATCCCTGGTCTCATTTGGCCCTGGATTTCGTCACTGGGTTGCCCACCTCGGATGGTAAGACAGTCATTCTTACTGTTGTAGACCGTTTCAGTAAGTTTGCCCATTTCTTGCCTCTGCCTAAGCTGCCCTTGGCCAAGGAGACGGCGGATCTTCTTGTCAAGGATGTTTTCCGGATTCATGGCCTCCCCAGTGACATTGTCTCTGACCGCGGCTCCCAATTTACCTCAGCTGTTTGGAAAGCCTTCTGCTCTGCCATTGGTGCCACCGTCAGCCTGTCTTCTGGGTTTCATCCCCAAACCAACGGCCAAGCTGAGAGGGCTAACCAGGCCCTTGAAACATCTCTTCACTGCCTGGTGTCGGCCAATCCATCCTCATGGGCCTCTCAACTTCTGTGGGTGGAGTATGCCCATAACACCCTGCCATCCTCTTCTACAGGTATGTCACCATTCCAATGCCTGTACGGTTATCAGCCCCCCCTGTTTCCATCTCAGGAGAAGGACATCCCGGTACCATCAGTCCAAGCCCATATGCGTCGGTGTCACAGGACCTGGCACCGGGCACGTTCTGCCTTGCTGAGGGCCTCAGGACGATACCAGCACCAGGCCAACCGTCACCGCACCCCTGCTCCTGTCTACTCACCGGGAGACCGGGTATGGCTCTCTACTGCAGATTTGCCTTTAAAGACTGATTCTAGGAAACTGTCTCCTAGATTTATAGGACCCTTTGCTGTGGAGAGGGTCATCAACCCTTCTGTCGTCTGTCTGACCCTGCCCCGTACCCTGCGGATCCATCCGTCATTCCATGTGTCTCATCTGAAACCGGTTTCCGTGAGCCCTCTGGTTCCTCCGGCCCCACCCCCCCCCGCCCCCTCGCCTCGTTGATGACCTCCCTGCCTATACGGTCCGCCGTCTTTTGGACTCTCGCCGTCGCGGCCTGCAATATCTGGTCGATTGGGAGGGTTACGGTCCAGAGGAGCGGTGTTGGGTTCCTCGTCGCCTCATCTTGGATCCTGCCCTGGTCCGGGCGTTCCATCGGCTGCACCCGGATAGGCCCGGTGGGTCGCCCGGAGGCGCCCGTCGGAGGGGGGGTACTGTCACGGCCTGCCCTCTGTGAAGCTTGTTTTGTTTTTTTTTTCTCTCTGCTTCCTTCCCCTCTGTCTCTCTCCCCTGGCACACCTGCAGCGCATCACTTCATCACCAATCTACACACCTGGCTTCATTCAAGGCTCAGTCACCACTACACCAGCATAAGAGGATTCTCCAGAGAGACAGCCACTGCCAGATCGTTGCACCGAACTGTTAGTGTTTAGTGCTCATGTCTAGCTCTTGTTATCTGCCTGTTAACTTGTACGTTTTTTGCCTAACTTGCCAGCACGGATTTTCACCCTGTTTTTGCCTTTGTTCAGGATACCTGCTTCAACTCACCTGCCTGTCTGCCTACCTGCTTCAACTCACCTGCTTGTCTGCCTACCGATCGTTTGCCTTCAGCCAGCCATCACTCCGGTCTTCTCCCCTCAGCCCCGGCCCACCATCCACTCTCCACCAACCTCTACCGTAACATTCTTTGTAATAAACTGATTTCACTACCTGAAGTTCCTGGTCTCCGTTTGGGTTCTGACAAATGCATCTCCTTGTCTTTGAATGGATGTCAAAATAAAAGTCCCAAAGTGGTATTTCTGGATGGTCTCACCACATGAAATGATATATCAATATTCTGAGCTGCTGGCTGCTTTGTCCAAGCCAAGGAGGCTGAGACAGAAAAGCAGACGGGATGCTGCTGATGTCATCAGTGGACGTCAGGTTGTTTTATACTGGAGCTCAAAACTGATCAGGAATCAGTGCTGCGTGGAGATCAGCTGTCAGTCACATGTTATTTTCCCATGTTTTCTATTGTAACTAAAATACTTTAATTTTCCCTCTGAAATATCTCACTGCATTGTGTTTCTGTTGCGTTTAAGGTTCCTGAGAACCTTCTTGGCCTCCATCATTCTGACACGAAGAAGTCTGGAACAACCAGGACTCTTCTAGAGCTTGACCTGGGCAACTGAGACATCAGGGACAAGAGAGGAGGCCAAGAACCTAATGGAAGACATGTTTATTATTTCCAATTTTAGCAACAAAATGTGAAGAAAACTGAAGCCTGATAATTGTCACATACTCTTACCCCCACCCCCCACCCCCCATGTCAATCCCCCGCTGGATAATCTGCAGCTGTAATCTGCAGTCATCTGTCATTGTTTCTCTGATGGGACATTTGCAATGAGGCCAGATTATCATCTCATACCGTGACCTGAGCAGAGAGGACAAGGTAAAATACACCCACTCATACACAGATGGACACACACACACACACACACACACACACACACACACACACACACACACACACACACACACACACACAGAAATATAGTGTAGGCTACACAAAGGTCCAGAGAGGACAGGATGAAATACAGATACAGCCAACACATCAATAGTGTGCGTGTGTGAGAGAAATGTACAGTTCAACATTAGACAACAGTTAATGTCACGTCAAAAATGCACCAATGCAACAAAACTCTTGATCCTCATCTCAGGATCACCTGGGACCAGAACTCTGACAACACCCAGAACACACTGACCTGAAACACACACACAAACACATACAGATTTATTTCTCAGCACCTGTCGCAGCATGGAGTCAGATGTGCTACATCAGTCTTTAGCTACACTCAGTGAATCTAAAATATATAACTATACTTCTTTATTAAACATAAGTCTGATCTGTCCCTGACTCTGCATCTCAGCCAAACAGTGAATCTCTCTTCCAAAACTCAAACCACTAGAATTCTTCATACATGTCTCAGAATGACCTTTTCAACCACAACACTGACTCACTCAGAAAGACTCCACTGTCACTCACAACACACTGACTGAAAAACACTAACAACAGGAGCATCACATCATCGTTACCTTTCATAATTTTTCACATAAATCAGTATTTTATCACAGAATAAGAAGGTCCGTGTACCTTCCATTCATTCTATTTCCGATTTTGAAACGCAAATCAAAAAACAAATTTAGGGCCATTTTTTCTATTTCCATTTCTGAATCAAAACCAATTTAATGAACCTTTTTAAAAAAACTATTGCATTTTCTGACCCAAAATTTAGTTTTCGGGGAAAGGCCTTGAATTTCTGTATTTCCATTTTCAATTTTCAATTTTTACGATGCTATGCGTAGCACACGGCTAGCCGACTCATTAAGGCTCCTCAATGTAAGATAATTGAAATTTAAAAACTATAAGCCTATTTACAAAATAATGTGCTGTGTGTGTGTGTGAGTGTGTGTGTGTGAGAGAGAGAGAGCTTGTGTGTGCGTGAGAGAGAGAGAGCTTGTGTGTGTGTGTGAGAGAGAGAGAGAGCTTGTGTGTGTATGTGTGTGTGTGTGTGTGTGTGTGTGTGTGTGTGTGTGAGAGAGAGAGAGAGAGCTTGTGTGTGTGTGTGTGTGAGAGAGAGAGAGCTTGTGAGTGTGTGTGAGAGAGAGAGAGCTTGTGTGTGTGTGAGAGAGAGAGAGAGAGAGAGAGAGAGCGTGTGTGTGTGTGTGAGAGAGAGAGAGAG
>NW_019174522.1:2682693-2727595 GCF_002260705.1 Seriola dumerili | reverse complement strand
TGACATGTAGGCCTAGTCTACATGAAATATAAAATATAAAACAGAGGTGGGTAGAGTAGCCTAAAATTGTACTCAAGTAAGATTATTGTTACTTCAGAATAATATGACTCAATTAGAAGTAAAAAATAGTCATCAAATACTTGAGTAAGAGTAAAAACGTACTTGGTGAAAAAACTACTCAAGTACTGAGTAACTGTTGAGAAATGTTTGATTTATTTGTGAAGACATTTAATGAGACAAAAATACAAAATTATTATCTTCAGGTAAATTCAAGTACTTTCAATAAATAAAATAATAGAATAAATAAAAATGAAAAATAAATTAAATATTTACAAAATAAATTACAGCACAAGAACCACAAATTTCCAAATTTGATTGGTGAAACACAGTCACGTGGTAGAGCCTTTGGTGGAAGTCCCTCTCTCGGACAAAATAAGACATAATAATAGTGATGCATAGAATACTGAATGGGTAAAAAAGAAAAGTAACTAGCTCAGTGTAGCCTAATGTCGTACAGTAAGAGTACATTCTTCTTCACAAATATACTCAAGTATGGAGATGATGTAAAACTACTAGTACAATTTATCCAAAAACCTAATCAAGTAAATGTAGCAGAGTATATGTAACTCGTTACTACCCACCTCTGTAAATCGAAGAAAACCAAAATAACTTACCTGATTTATTGCCCTGCTGATAGCAACCTCTAATTTTGTGTCGGATACATGTCCCCTCCTGGAAATGTTGTGATGTGCACAAAATCTCCTGACACTCATTTCAGAACATCCTTGCTGCACACCTAATTGTAATAAATTCGTGGAACTGTCCGCGTGTGAGAGATTTTGCGCTATCATTTCTCTTATTAAATTTCCGTAAGGCTCGAGAGACACCATCTCGTCTAGTCTTAAAGCGGAAATGAAACATGCATGTTTTTGGCAGTTTGGTAGTGAGGAAATTTATTAGAAAAACCACCTTGCCTAAAATCTGATATTAAAAATTGTGAAAACCACAAATATGACTAATTTATTTTCGTAATTTCTAATTGCTAGCTAACTAGCGAGCAGCCATTTTGGTGTGACGTCATTGCCTACGTAACGGGGTTGGTTGGGTGCGTTGGCCAGTGAAGACAGTGAAGCATTTCTGAACCGAGTTAAACTGGAAATGGAGGGATTAATAACGTTATCTATCTCTCTGTCTAACCCTAACCCGTACATAGTTACTAGAGCTAGTTTTTATAGTCATCTGTCATGAAGTGGCGTTATTGCAGTCCAGGACCAAAAGAGGGCTCCAGTACAATTTGCATAGTATCTAAAATACGTAAATTTCAGTAAAAGGCGAAACATTTCCTTATGCATAAATATATTATTCTGCCTACTGTCGCTACTATTGGTTCATATTGCTGATTTATTATTGTTATGGTTGGTCATGAATAAAACCAGTGCAGTAGCGAGCAGGCAGAGCGGACATCGGTCAAAAATACTTATTTTGTTGTGAGCCAATTCCGTTGTGGTTAAAAAAAAAAAAAAACAAGTCAGGTCTCCAGCGGTTTCCTGGGTGGACGGTCAGACACTTTAGGTTGAAAAAAGTAAGAATTGCTCCAAAAGTTAATTATTGTGCGTTTATGTTGGTTCGTGGTGGGTACGATATTTTTTTTTTAATTTGCCACTACACATGTGTGACGGCTTTTCGGCAGTCGGGCCTTGTGAAGGAAAAGCTAGCAAAAAAACTTTATTGCGCGCATTGCAAGAAGAAACAAGATAATGGTGAGGAAGATAACGGAACTTTGGATAACGTCTGTGGATTATAATGTTTGGAGTATAAAGTCTGGAGTGTCTGAGGTTACCGACTGTTGGAAACGGAGTCAGGGTAAGAAATATTTCTTAGGAAGTTTGTATCAGCTGTGACCTCTTGCTGAGGGATGTACCATGTATGGTGTGGAATGACGTGAGTTTTAGGTGAATACTTTCAGGCCAGAGTATTTTTAATGGTTGTGGTTTTAATTTCTGACAGTCATTTGGGCTGCTATATTGTACAGCCCAACTCTCATCAGTTGATGCTGCAGAGATGCTATGGAAATCTTTAGGCTAGGTGACGTGCGTCGGACTGTGTGTCAGGGTGAGGGGACATCAGGTGTTCATGACTGCTGCTGTTTGGAGTGAAAGAAGTGTTCAGTGAGAGCTAGAGAGACTCTCACAGAGACTTTGTGGAACTTTATTGCAGTCAATGATGATGTTCATCTCAAACAGATACCAGTACCTGCCGACTTATGTGGTTTGCTACGTGTCTCTTCCCTGCCTGGCTAGCGCGGTTTAGCGCCCTTTCCCTATGGAGGACTGATGTCTCTGCACCGCTGTTGCCAGAGTATGTAGGCCGGTCAGTAGAGTACATATTATAGGCGGTGAAATTGAAAACAGACGGAGCAACTTCAGGCTTTAGTCTGTTGGTCCGGCGAACAACTAGTTTGCCCGACTCAAAGATCTTGTCCTCTAGGTAATCTTCATCCAAAAAATGTTCACTGCAAACCCTGGAGTCAGTGCCCATCGGTGGGCTCTCTCTCTTCAGTGCCGCCAACCAGCGCAGCAGGACTGCTCTTCGTTTCAGCGGCAGTTTATGAAAATGGACAGTTTTGTCCTTGGCTTTAACTCTGTAAAACTCTTTTTTACATCCAGGAGCAATACAATAGTGGCCTCCCTTTTGTCTTCTCCTGTCCTGTGGCTCCTCAGTGTCCATCTTTTTACTATCTTCAACTATTTCACTGCCTCAACCGCCAAGCCAACCAACCCCAACGTCACAGGTTATAGTACTGCAAGATGGCGCCACTCTGCTACGAAAGATGTAACGGATCTTATATTTTCTCTTATATGTTTACATTTGTCATATTTGTTATATAATTGTTGATTAGAGTGGAAATCCATTTAGTAAATCACGTTAACTTGATTGACTGCTTCATTTCCACTTTAAAACTCCTGCCAACCGAATCTGCTACTGTTGTGCTAAAGACGTGCTAATCGCGGAAAAAAGGCAAAAATACTGCTTCCGGGTATACTGCTTCCGGTTCACCTTGTAATAATACAGATGTTAAAAAATCCCCGCATTTTTGCATTTTGGATTAACATAGATTGGATTCTTCGTGTTTATCTTGGAATATAAAAATCAATAATAGTCCAATTTTATGGCTATATTTTAATGGAAAACGGCTCTTTTTTGTTTTTTTAAAAACCTGCTACATATATTGAAAAAAGAAAAATGCCTTTTTTTTGTTTTCCGATTTGCGTTTCAAAATCGGAAATAGAATGAACGGAAGGTACACGGACCTAAGAATATCACATTTTCACCGTATTGACTGTACTAAAGTATACTGTATGTGACAAAAATAAATCAGAAATTTGCTTCAATATACTTTTTTTTCTATATCCTTGTATAGAGTCATTTATTTGAGTTAAATAGAAATTTGAAACAAAAAAAATAATTCCTGAAATTCCAGGGCTGCAATAATACCTACAATACCTAAACAATAACTAAGCTACTAAGTAACTAATAACATACTAAGTGTATGTTCATTTGAGGAGAGATTCACTGGCCGAGATGCAGACTGTAAGAAGAGGTTTGACCGATGCTTGTTAGCAACTGAAAAAAACTGTAATGTCTCTGCGCTTTAGGATTCAGCTGTAAAAAGTTTTGTGACATCCAGACATTAATATTTTAAAAGGGAATCAATCCGTGTCATGTCATCAGGAGACACACCAACACATCTTGTTAGAAATTGAAAAAACTGTAATGAAGTAGCCATGTTTTTTTAGTCATTAGTTACTTTATTTAATTGACTTATTTTATTTTATCTATGTTTTAAATGGTATTTGATTCTATTTTCATCTGTTATTGAGGAACTGATTTATTACTGCAGAAATGCTCAGTTGCAACAATCCAAATCATCACTGTTGTAAACCAATATTCTCCCTGTGGCTATGGGAATACGAAGCTGTATGTGGAAGACATGAACTCTTTTTTACATCCCACCCAACGTCCGTCCAAAACAAATAAAAAAGTGTATTGAGCTCTAGTGATCAGTGATCATGTCTCCTTCCATCGGAAGTGAGCAGGTCTTTGCTCCTAACAAGTCAGGACTCCTCTGCAGCTCTCCTAAAGATCACAGGAGTCAAAGTCTTTTCCTGCATTCAGAAAGATCATAAATGTTTTAACTCCCAGGCCCAAAAGTTTAAAGAGATAAAATAAGCATTACAGGCATGTTGGCCAGTTTTGTCACATCCTTCTCTGAGAAGCTGGATGAATGTGGACTCTGTGTTTGGTCTCCTCCAGCTCCTGAGGGGAACATTTGTCTCTTTAGCTGCTGAATGCTCCACCATGTTCACCAGCTGCTGTCTGCTGCGGAGCAGGTAGAGGACAGTGTGTTTATAGCTGTTTCTCTGAAAACAGCTGTTGCAGGAAACAGCTGATGAGAGCCATGAGACTGAACTGAAACAGTAAAGCTGTTGTGTGTAAAACCAAAACGATCAGTTTCGTACATCTGAGGAGGACAACTAATAACAACAGCCGGGACATGAGAAGGTTAGCTTGAATCTGACCCTGAACAGAGAATTAATGTGGGCTGTGACCGCCAGCACGATAACCACACAGACGACAAGAGAAAGTGGGAGGAAGAAAAGAAGAGAAGAGATGAATGAAAAGAAGGAGGAGGACAACGAGGAAGTGAGAGAGAGAAGGAGAACGGGAGAGAGGGGGAAACATATACAGGTTATGACAGAAATAACACAAACAGGAAGTTGGTGTCAACGACAGAGGAAACCACATTGCTGCGCTTTGTTACCACCTTCGTCTCTCACTCTCTTCCTCCTCGCCCTTGCTCTTTCTGTCTTCTCCAAAATTTTCCATTCACCTACTTTAGAGGCAACAAATCAGGTCAAACATGACTCGGATAATTTTACCGAAAATAAAAAGTTAACAACAAAAGTCAAAAATAACAACAACAGAGTCAGCACAACAAACATCCATTGACCACGTGATAATGAGTCAATTTTTCTGATTAAAGGAACATTTCATCTTAAAAAGCTCTTCTCAGGTTTATTGCTGTTTGTCCAGTACAGAGAGATGTCCTGAGAGTGTTAGCCTAGCTTAGCACAAGGACTAGAAGCAGGGGAAAACTGCTAATACACCTGCGAACATCTCCAGAGCTGTCTGTTGTACACGGTGCAGCTCACTTGGACAGCTGCATGCAGTTATTTAAGAAGTAGCTTGAAATGCTAACTGCTGCTAAAACCATAAAAACATTGTAAGGTGCCATTAAAATATCATAAAATGTGTTAATATACAAGTTCAGTTAGAGCAACATTGGACATAACACTGTTAACACTGTCAATATGTCAACAATGCTAACACTGTCAACACTGTCAGCACCGCTAACACTGCTAACACTGCTAACACTGTCAACATGTCAACACTGCTAACACTGCTTACACTGTCAATATGTCAACACTGCTAACACTGTCAACATGTCAATACTGCTAACAATGCTAACACTGTTAACACTGCTAACACTGATAACACTGCTCACTTGCATTTATTGATGGTGGTACGGTCAGAATTGGTTATAACAGAATTTCTACTATGAATGGTCACTTTCACATAATCTTAAATAATGCGTTGGTCATTAAGTCAGGAATGATGATGATGATGATGATGATGATGATGATGATGATGATGATGATGATGACGATGATGACGATGATGCACCTCAGAAGTTGTAGCCACTGTTCCTGTTGGATGAAGGTTCTCTGCTGTCACTGACTGTCAGTCGCTCCAGAGCTGATTTGACAACACACAGGAAGAGCAGCCAGATTTACTATATGACTGTGTGTGTGTGTGTGTGTGTGTGTGTGTGTGTGTGTGTGTGTGTGTGCGTGTATGTGTGTGTTACCAGGGTAGGACAGTCTCTTCTCTCCATCATCGTTTTTAACCATAGTTTTCCCTCGGTGGTAAGACACTGACGCAGAAAAGGAAAATTTTTAAGTCACACATCTGCTGTTACTCTCCCTTTTTCTTATTGACAACAAACATCATCATACAAACCAAAACTGTGTTGTATGACCCCTTCCTCTGTCTGTGGCTCTGAGCCCCTTGATTTCTAATGAAAATGGAGCTTTCAAACACTGCACTATTTTTAGCGGCAGATTAATCCACGTTTGGTGCTGTAGGAAGAATTTGGGGCAGCAGAAGTAAATATACACTACAGAGTGTGTGTGTGTGTGTGTGTGTGTGTGTGTGTGTGTGTGTGTGTGTGTGTGTGTGTGTGTGTGTGTGTGTGTGTGTGCGCGTGCGTTTGTGTTTGTGTGTCTGTGTGTGTGTGTGTGAGGGTGGGTGTGTGTGGGTGTGTGCGACTCACCACTGTGACTCTGTGTAGGTCCAATCCAGCGGTTCTGCCTCCTGTCCGACACTGAAAAGCATGTTAACACTGCAGTTATACTTCCAGGGGTGAGACACCTTGTGCATTTTGCTCTACAGTGACTTGTTGCGAATATGACTGAAAACAACATGATGCAGGTTGTGTCTGCACATGAGCCTGAACAGCAAAATGATGAGCACCTCTTCCACAGCTTTTCCTCTGTGGATGCTATGTTGGCCAGTTATTATTAATGTGATTCATTTAAAGGGTCAGTTCATATATTTTACATGAAGAAATCACTTTTATTTCATAAGGTATTATTTCAGAGGAATACACAGAAGAAACAGAGACGGGCCTGACATTTGACAAAGGTCCTCAGTCTGACTGTGGACCTGCAGAAGCAGAGCCGTCTTTGTAGATTGATCCCAGTACAATATTCTTATGTTCTGGATGACTGATGGCTCCAGCATGAACACAGCATTTTGTTTTAATTCACATGACAAATTCCCTGATTTTTTTGTTTCCCTCAGCTCTTCCTACTGGTTTGAGATGGGCAGGGCTTCATTAAGAAACACATGACTTCCCCTGGTGGTTCTGTGTGGTCTGCTATTCTCTTCTCTTCTCTTCTCTTCTCTTCTCTTCTCTTCTCTTCTCTTCTCTTCTCTTCTCTTCTCTTGTGTTGTGACAGTGTGGCAGACTCCTTTGAATTTTAGGCAACAGTCTTTCTTGAACATAGTCTTTAATCTGACAGGTCTTAATCTTAAAATATTGTTTATGTTTTCAGCTCAGTAAGAGCTGATTACATGCAAATAAGTGTGAATATGCACATATGTGCAATGTGTGTGTGTGTGTGTGTGTGTGTGTGTGTGTGTGTGTACTCACATCGCTTCTGCAGGGCCTTGACAGTGGGTCTGGTGAAGCGGATCAGGAAGAGAATCAGCAGCACACAGCAGAGCAAAGCAGCCACCACTTTGTAAGCCTGCAGCTGTCCATTAACATCTGGGATGGCCTCAGCTGTAACACACACACAATCACACACACACACACACACACACACACACACACACACGCAAATCAGAAATGGAGACGGATTAGGAGTCTGTTCAGTCAGATGAAGGTGAAATAACTGACTATAAAGCTGTGACTGTGATCTATCATCTATCTGATCTGAGACGTTGTAGGTTGTTGTTGCAGGTGCTGTGGGACAAGTCTTGCATATGTGCAATGAGTGGTGCAAATGGCAAAATGCACACGAGTGATTTTACACACAACAGCTAACTGCTGATTGGTCGTGTTGCCATGGAAACAGTTTGGGTCCAAGTTCTTAAGTGAAGTGAAGAGTGATGTCCATAGGAGCTAGACGAGATGTGAATGAGATGTGCATGAGATGTGGACAAGATGTGGAGGAGATGTAGATGGGATGTGGACAAGATGTGGATGAGATGTGGATGAGATGTGGACAGGATGTGGATGAGATGTGAATGAGATGTGAATGAGATGTGAATTTGATGTGACTCATTAAGAGTCACTCAGTCATAATAATGTGTTCACTCTGCTACTTGCTTCAGTATGAAGTGACACAACCTTGTGTTAAACATGAGCCAGTTTTTACTTTATTTTAATTTTGGTAAAATTTTTGTTATGACAATATGAAACATGGATTTGAGAAGTTTAGTGTCTGAGGATGAAAAATAAGTTTTACGGAAAACTTTATTGGTACTGAAACGTCCCAACAACACTAATTTTAAAGGGATAGTTGTGTTTTTTTTACGTGGGGTTGTGTGAGGTAGTCATCATATTCAAATGATGCACTGGCAATATGTTGCAGCAAGTCCGCAAAGCTCATAGTTTTTTGCAATATATTTCTATATATTAGTATATTTTTTGTCGATGGCCTCTTTTATTCTACGTCGTTGTTTCGTTTTACAATGGAGGAATAATGTACACAAAGGAAAAACTCCTTTTAAAGTTTACCAGATATGGAGTTAAACATCCCATTCCGGAGTGAGCTAAAGAAGCTGTACCGTGAATGCAGAGCCGGGGCTATGCTAAAGGCTAGGAGATAGAGATATAAGCCTTTTCTACCATCGATCATCATAGGAATTGTCAACTCCCTAGCTAACAAGCGTGATGAAATGGAGGCACTTGAAGAACCAGCGAGCATATCGTGAGTGTAGTCTCATGTGTTTCACAGAGACCTGGTTTAACGACAACACTCCCGACCGTTGGACCGTGGATTTACCCAGCTTCACTGCAGTACGAGCAGACAGAGCAAGTGGAATGAATAAAGGTGGAGGACTGGTTCTGCTTGTGAACAATAGATGGTGCAACCCCGGTCACATCACAGTGAAGGAGAAGATCTGCTGTTGGGATATTGAACTGTTGGCAGTTGGTCTTAGACCGTACTATTCACTGAGGGAGGGCCCTAATCCTTCTCACACATCGTCGCCAATGATGTTTACATTCAACCACAAGTAGACCCTGCAGTCGTGTGTAATGTCATCCACAAGACTGTTGGGAAAGTACAGACCCAGCACCCTGATGCATTCATTGCAATATCGGGGGATTTTAACTATGTCACTCTCACCTCTCACCTGTCTGGCTTCACTCAGTATGTCAAGGAGGCCTACACTGCTTCAGCTCTACCACCACTTGGCAGATCAGATCATAATCTGGTTTTTCTGCAGTCTTCTTACAAGCCCTGTGTGAGGCAGGCTGCAACCACCCACTCATTCAGGAATTGGACCCCGGAGACCAGTGAGTCTCTAAAAGACAGTTTTGAGTGCACAGATTGGAATATACTGTTGGAGTCACAGGAAAATGATAAAAGCAAGGACCCTGGTCTTGAATGGTTGAATGTACCACAGAATATATTAACTTCTCTATGGAAACTGTAATACTAATAAGGACTGTACACTGCTTTCCAAACAACAAACCCTGGATCACCAGTAACATCAAGACCCTCCTCAACCAGAAAAGGCAGGGCTTCAGGGATGGAGACAGGGAGAAGCTCAGGTGTGTGAAACATGAGCTGAAGAGGAGATTAAAGCAGGCGAAGGAGAACTACAAAAAGAAAGTGTCATGGTTTGCCATGGCGGACATTTTATGTTTGAATTTATGTTTGCACTTCTGTCACTTCCTGTTTTATTTTGTAGTGGTTTCCTTGTGTCTCAATGTTTTTACTTCCTGCGTTGGTCCTGTTTCTCTGTGTGGTGATTGTCTGCCCCGCCCTAATGTGTTTCACCTATGTTCAATCACCCTGGCCTCCCTTATATAGTCTCTGTGCTCCCCTTTGTCTGTGTCGGGTCGTCTGTTCATGTCTGGTTAGTCATGTCGCCTGTTGTTATCTCCAATAATTGTCTTTGGTTTTACCTGCTGTTGTAGTACTGTGTTTCCCCGTGCTTTAGCTTCTGTTCAGTTCATCCCTTGTTTGTAAGTTGGCACATTTTTGTTATTAAAACATTTTTGCACTTCATTCCCCTGTGTTGGCTGCATCTGCATCCGGCCTTACCTGTACCTTGACAGGACGAACCGACCAGAATATGGACCCAGCAGCATACGCTAGTTTCATGGCTTTTTTGAGGTTGCTTCAATCCTCCCAGCCAGCACCCCCATCGGTTGTCAGACCCCTTTGCACGCTGACTGATCCCCTATCTGACTCGGATCTGGAAGACCCTGAGTCGTCTCCTTTTTGGGGAACACGGCTAGCCTTACCTGGGAGGTATCTAGGGGAGGGAGCCCCTGGGAAGAAACGCAGGTCACGGAGACGCCGGTTCCCCAAGCAGCCTCAGCCCCAGAACTCCAAGGCTGAGCCTCGGCCTCGATCCTTCCAATCAGCGCCCCCGTCGAATGTCAGGTCCCTTTGCATGCTGGCTGACCTGCTGTCTGACTTGGACCTCGAGGATCCTGATGAGTCCCCTTTCAAGGGAACTTGTCTGGCTATTTTTTCGGGGTTCCGTTGTGTCCACAGAAGGCAAAGACATCATGGCTCCCATCACCACAGGGAAACTCAGGCTCAGCCCCTACCCCAGGTTCCTCACTTTTAGCCCAAGCCCCAGTCCCAGGTCTCAAGTTTCCAGCCCAAGCCACAGTCCCAGGTCCCCAGCTTCAAGCCCAAGCCCAAACTACCCAGCTGATTCCTGATTCTGGTTCCCAGTCAGTGGTCCGGCCAACACCTGCTGCTAGTGTCCTAATGGCGGGCTGGCTGGATTCTGCTCTTTGTGTCCTGTCGGCGGCCCAGCTGACTCCTGATTCTGGTTCCCAGTCAATAGTCCGGCCGACTCCTGCTCCTTATTTACTGTAGGCGGTCCAGCTGAATCCTCTTCATCGTGCCCTGTTGGCGGCCCAGCTAACTCCTGATTCTGGTTCCCAGTCAGTGGTCCGGCCAACACCTGCTGCTAGTGTCCTAATGGCGGGCTGGCTGGATTCTGCTCTTTGTGTCCTGTCGGCGGCCCAGCTGACTCCTGATTCTGGTTCCCAGGTGGTGGTCCGGCCGACTCCTGATCCTGAATCCCGTTCGGCTGGCTGACCGAATCCTGCAACTTCTGTCCTTTCAGCGACCCAGCTGACTCCTGATTCTGGTTCCCAGTCACTGCGTCCGGGCGACACCTGCTGCAATTGTCTGACTCCTGATTCTGGTTCCCAGTCAGTTGGTCTGGCCGACACCTGTTGCACGTGTCCTGATGGCGGGCTGGCTGAATCCTGTTCCTCATGTCCTGTCAGCAGCCCAGCTAACTCCTGATTCTGGTTCCCAGTCAGTGGTCCAACCAACTACAGTTCCTGATTCCCAGTCGGTGGCCCAGCTGACTCCTGATTCTGGTTCCCAGGTGGTGGTCCGGCTGACTCCTGATCCTGAATCCCGTTCGGTTGGCTGGCCGAATGCTGTTCCTCCTGTCCTGTCAGCGGCCCAGCTGACTCCCGATTCTGGTTCCCAGTCGGTGGTCGGCGGCCAACACCTGCTGCTAGTGTCCTGATGGCGAGCTGGCTGAATCCTGCTCCTTCTGTCCTGTCGGCGACCCAGCTGACTCCTGATTCTGGTTCCCAGTCAGTGGTCCGGCCAACTACAGTTCCTGATTCCCAGTCTGCGGTTCGGCCGAATCCTGCCCCTCCTGTCCTGTCGAAGGCCCAGCTGACTCCTGATTTTGTTTCCCAGTCAGTAGTCCAGCAGACACCTGCTCCTATTGTCCTGATGGCGGGCTGGCTGAATCCTGTTCCTTGTGTCCTGTCGGGGGCCCAGCTGACTCCTGATTCTGGTTCCCCGTCAGTGGTCTGGCCGACACCTGCTCCTGATTCCCATTCGGCGGTCCGGACGAATCCTGCTCTTTCTGTCCTGTCGCCAGCCCAGCTGACTCCTGATTCTGGTTCCCAGTCAGAGGTCCAGCCGAATACAGTTCATGATTGCCAGTCTGCGGTCCAGCCGAATCCTGCTCCTCATTTGCTGTTGGCGGTCCAGCTGACTACTGATTCAGGTTCCCAGTCAGTGGTCCAGCTGAAACCTGATCCTGAATCCCATTCATCAATCCGGCGAATCCTGCTCCTCCTGTCCTGTTGGAGGCCCAGCTGACTCCTGATTTTGTTTCCCAGTTAGTGGTCTGGCCGACACCTGCTCCTTGTTTCCTGTCGGTGGTGTGGCCGAATCCTGTTGCTCATGTCCTGTTGGCAACCCAACTGACTACTGATTCTGGTCCCCAGTCAGTGGTCCAGCAGAGACCTGATCCTGATTCCCATTTGTCAATCCAGCGAATCCTGCTCCTCCTGTCCTGTCGGCGGCCCAGCTGACTCCTGATTCTGGTTCCCAGTCAGTGGTCCGGCAGACACCTGCTCCTAGTGTCCTGATGGCGGGCTGGCTGAATCCTGTTCCTTGTGTCCTGTCGGCGGCCCAGCTGACTCCTGATTCTGGTTCCCAGTCAGTGGTCCAGCCAACTCCTGCTCCTTTTTTCCTGTCGGTGGTTCAGCTGAATCCTCTTCCTCGTGCCCTGTCGGCGGCCCAGCTGACTCCTGATTCTGGTTCCCAGTCAGTGGTCCAGCTGACTACAGTTCCTGATTCCCAGTCGGCGGTCCGGCCGAATCCTACTCCTCGATTCCTGTTGGCGGCCCAACTGACTCCTGATTCTGGCTCCCAGTCAGTCCGGCCGACTACAGTTCCTGATTCCCAGTCTGCAGTACGGCAGAATCCTGCTCCTCATTTGCTGTTGGCGGTCCAGCTGACTCCTGACTCTGGTCCCCAGTCAGTGATCCGGCCAAAACCTGATCCTGATTTCCATTTTTCAATCCGGCGAATCCTGCTTCTCCTGTCCTGTCGGCGCCCAGCTGACTCCTGACTCTGGTCCCCAGTCAGTGATCCGGCCAAAACCTGATCCTGATTTCCATTTTTCAATCCGGCGAATTCTGTTGCTCATGTCCTGTCGGCAACCCAGCTGACTCCTGATTCTGGTTCCCAGTCAGTGGTCTTGCCAACATCCGATCCTGATTCCCATTCGGCGGTCCGGAGGAATCCTGCTCCTTCTGTCCTGTCGGCGGCCCAGCTGACTCCTGATTCTGGTTCCCAATCGGTTGTCCGGGCAACTCCTGATTCCCATTTGTCGGTCCGGCCGAATCCTGCTCCTTGTTTCCTGTTGGCGGCCCAGCTGACTCCTGATTCTGGTTCCCAGTCAGTGGTCCGGCCGACTCCTGCTCCTTGTTTCCTGTTGGCGGTCCAGCTGACTCCTCCTTCTGGTTCCCAGTCAGTGGTCCGGCCGACTCCTGCTCCTTGTTTCCTGTTGGCGGTCCAGCTGACTCCTCCTTCTGGTTCCCAGTCAGTGGTCCGGCCGACTCCTGCTCCTTGTTTCCTGTTGGCGGTCCAGCTGACTCCTCCTTCTGGTTCCCAGTCAGTGGTCCGGCCGACTCCTGCTCCTTGTTTCCTGTTGGCGGTCCAGCTGACTCCTCCTTCTGGTTCCCAGTCAGTGGTCCGGCCGACTCCTGCTCCTTGTTTCCTGTTGGCGGTCCAGCTGACTCCTCCTTCTGGTTCCCAGTCAGTGGTCCGGCCGACTCCTGCTCCTTGTTTCCTGTTGGCGGTCCAGCTGACTCCTCCTTCTGGTTCCCAGTCAGTGGTCCGGCCGACTCCTGCTCCTTGTTTCCTGTTGGCGGTCCAGCTGACTCCTCCTTCTGGTTCCCAGTCAGTGGTCTGGCCAACACCTGATCCTGATTCCCATTCGGCGATCCGGACGAATCCTGCTCTTTCTGTCCTGTCCGCGGCCCAGCTGACTCCTGATTCTGGTTCCTAGTCAATGGTCCGACTGACTACAGTTCCTGATTCCCAGTCGGCGATCCAGCCGGATCCTGCTCCTCGTTTCCTTTTGGCAGTCCAGCTTACTTCTGGTTCCCAGTCAGCGGTTCAGTCAATACCTGCTCCTCATGTTCTGTCGGTGGCCCAGCTGATCCCTGCTCCTGTTACCCAGTTAGCTCCTGGTCACCCTCTGGAGGAGCTCCACCTGGAACGCCAGTCTCCTGCTTGTCTTCCAGAGGGGCTCTGCCTGCCACGCTGGCCTCCTGCTCGCCCTCCAGAGGGGTGACGCCATCCTCCAGCTCGACCTAGGAAGAGACCCCATCTTCCCCGCCTTCCTCCTGCTCACCCTTGAGAGGGGCTCCGTCTGCAATGTTGGCCTCCTGCTTGCCCTCCAGAGGGGCGCTGCCTGCCACGCTGGCCTCCTGCTTGCCCTCCATAGGGGCGATGCCTGCCATGCCGGCCTCCTGCTCACCTGCCTCCTGCTCGCCCTCCAGAAGGGCTCCAGCTGACACGGTGGCCTCCGCCTCGACCTCCGGAGAGACCCGGTCTTCGCTGTCGGCCTCCAGAACGGCTCCATCCATTTGCCAGACCTCCGGGTTGCCCCACTGAACTGCTCAGCCTGTCCACAAGGCCTTCGAGCCGTCCCCCTAAGTTACCCTGTTTTGCCCCTGAGCATCACAGGATGCTCTCCTGCTCTGCCCCTGTGGTCTCAGGCTCCTTCCCTTGCCTGGTTGCTTTCCCTCCTGTCCACTGGCCCCTGGATTCCTCCCCCCTCCTCTCGCCTGACTTAGAGTTTCTGTTTTTTAAGGGTCGTCTGGAATCCGACCCTTAAGGGGGGGCACGGTCATGGTTTGCCATGGCAGACATTTATGTTTGGACTTCTGTCACTTCCTGTTTTATTTTGTAGTGGTTTCCTTGTGTCTCAATGTTTTTACTTCCTGTCTTGGTCCTGTTTCTCTGTGTGGTGCTTGTCTGCCCTGCCCTAATGTGTTTCACCTGTGTTCAATCACCCTGGCCTCCCTTGTGTCTGTAGTCTCTATACTCCCCTTTGTCTGTGTAGGGTCGTCTGTTCATATCTGGTTAGTCATGTTGCCTGTTGCTACCTCCTGTAATTGTCCTCGGTGTTACCTGCTGTTGTAGACCCCTATGTTTCCCTGTGCTTCAGCTTCTGTTCATTTCATTCCTTGTTTGTAAGTTGGCAGCTTTTTGTTATTAAAATATTTTTGCACTTCATTCCCCTGTGTTGGCTGCATTTTGGGTCCAGCCTTAAACGCACCCCCCATTCTTAAAGACAAGCTGGAAGGGATGGGGGTAGATCCCTGCTTCACGGCCTGGATTGCGGATTACCCGACAAGATGACCACAGTAAGTCATGCTGGGTAACTGTGTCTCAGGGACAGTGATGAGCAGCACTGGGGCTCCCCAGGGGACTGTTCTGGCTCCATTCCTGTTCACCCTGTATATGGCGGACTTTACATATAACTCTGAGTCCTGCAACATCCAGAAATACTCAGATGACACAGCTATTGTGGCACGTATCAGGAATGGGCAGGAAAAGGAGT
The DNA here is from genome assembly GCF_002260705.1 of Seriola dumerili. Taxonomy (NCBI): domain Eukaryota; kingdom Metazoa; phylum Chordata; class Actinopteri; order Carangiformes; family Carangidae; genus Seriola; species Seriola dumerili. Next base: position 2,712,376 of record NW_019174522.1, on the reverse strand, counting down.
ACAGGGATCTGACAATGGCCTTCAGTGAATGGAGCGACAAGAACTGACTCCTTCTGAACACCTCCAAGACCAAGGAGATGGTCATGGACTTTTGGAGGTCTAGGTCCACCCTTCAACCAGTCAACATTTGAGGGAAGGACATTGAGGTGGTGCGCACTTATAAATACCGAGGTGTGCACCTGGACAGTAAACTGGACTGGTCCTTGAACACAGATGCCATCTACCTGAAGGGGCAGAGCCGGCTCTTTTTACTCAGGAAGCTATGGTCCTTTGACGTTTGCAGTGAAATGCTGAACATGTTTTATCAGTCATTTGTGGCCAGTGTACTCTTTTATGCTGCAGTCTGCTGGGACAACAGCATGTCAGATATGAACTCAATGAGACTGGATAAGCTGGCCAAAAAGGCTGGGTCTGGACTCACTCAGGACTGTTGTGGAGAGACGCATACAATGTAAGATGGAGGCCATCTTGAACAATACCAACCATCCTCTCCACAACATTCTGGCAGGACAGCGAAGCAGCTACAGGTGTAGCAAATGTCTCATCTCACTGCACTGCAGAACAGAGAGGTTCAGGAGATCCTTTGTTCCCTCTGCCATCAGGCTATACAACACCTCTACCAAAGTAAGTGGACTAATCTAATTATTATTGTTCATTTGTTATTAACTGTTTTCATTTTTATTTTATTATTATCAACAATGAGCTAATTGACACACAGACACATACACACACACACACACACACACACTGTAGACCAACCTTTGGGGCAGTGGACCCTCAGTCTGTTACAACTGGTTCTGTTCTGTGTTGCTCCATCCTCAGAGACGTCGTAACCACTGTGCACCTTGTTATCTCTGACCCAGAGCACATTATCTTTACAACCTTTCCTATTCTGACACACATTTGTCAAAAGCCTCTGGGCATTATAGCTGTAACAGACATCTAGGGAGGAGTTAGAGAAACGATAGAGGATCACGTTTCCATCACATCCATGTGTCCACCTGACTGTGAGGAAGCCCAGGACGGGTGCAGAGGTGCTGGGTTTGGAGGCGGGGGCGGTGGTGGCTGCTGGTGTAGCAGGGTGGCAGAGACAGATGGTGCCGTTGCTGGTGGTCTGGGGCAGGGTGGGGGTCTTCATGGTGGTTGACACAGCTGTTTTTCTGTCTGTTTCAGAGAGACACACATCAGTTACTATGGAGACCAACACAGACACCGACAGACACACAACAGGTCTGAGAGGTTCACCTCGGTGTCATAAACCAGAACAGCACTGCGTGTTTTTATTTACTGCTAATTCTTTGAGCAGGAAATGATAAATCTATGACTAGAAAATTCCTGAGGAAATTTTGAATGTGTCTGCTGCTTGGTGTTTATCCATGGCACGTTTCAATCTCTACAGAGGACGTTACTTTTGGTTTCATTCACATTGTAGAGAATTATCCTAACTCTGACCTCAGTCAGTCCAGTTATCACTCAAAAAGCTCTTTGAAACTACAAGGACTGGCCAAAGTCACCTCACAATAATGGTTTCAAACCTAAGTTTGTCCCTACAACCATAGGAAGACATGTAAAGACACATGTACATGCCCTAACGGAAGTTGATCTGCAGTAAAGCTACTGTGATGTCTCCTGCTAGAACAGAACAACATGGACAATAGTAAAAAATGCCCTAAGTTAATCAGTCTAATTAGCCAATCACAGTCAGTTGAGTGAAAGTTAGATCAGCAACTGCATTTGTGCACTTGTGTGTGTCTGTCAATGTGCGTGTGTGTATTGTTGTGTGTGGCACTAAAGCTTTCTACCATAGAGCCTCCAAAAAGCTTGTGTTACCAGGTTGAGAAAGTAACTTAATTTGGTTACTGACTATCTTCACAAACACACCTGTGTGTATAAGATAACACAGACACACACCTTTCTGCTGCCCCACACACTCACTACAGCGCCACATGTGCGTTACAGTTTTTTTCAGTTGCTAACAAGCATCGGTCAACCCTCTTCATACATGCATCTCGGCCAAACAGTGAATCTTTCCAAAACTCAAACCACCAAAACTCTTCATACATGTCTCAGTATGAGCTCATTTAACCACATCACTGACAACACTTCTCACTCAGAAAGCCTCCACTGTCACTCACAACACACTGACTGAAGAACACAGGAGCATCACATCAATTACAGTTTTTCACTATTTCAAAAACACAGTTCCTGAAACTAGGGCCCTGTTTGTCAAAGCTCCACACACATAAACCAAAACCATATACACAACATACAAAACATCTTACATCTCTTGCAAAAGCAAGCACTACATCCAAAACATTGAGAGAATAAGAATATCACTATTGGGACTCCAGTACATTCAAGTTTCTGAAAACCAGGTTTCTTTGTACCACGGACAAAGGCACAGTTTTTCACTGTTCACACCTGGGGACAAGTATGATGAACTTGTTAGCCAAGGAGTTGTGAAGAACCCGCGAGCATATCGTGAGTGTAGTCTCCTGTGTTTCCTGTGAGACCTGGTTAAACAACAACACTCCCGATCATTGTGTGGATTTAACCATTCACTGCAGTATGAGTGGACAGAGACACCAGAGCAGCAGGAGGAACAGGAGTACATCTGACGATGGCCTTCAGTGAATGGAGCGACAAGAACTGCCTCCTTCTGAATACCTCCAAGACCAAGGAGATGGTCATCAACTTTCGGACGTCTAGGCCCACCCTTCAGCCAGTCAACATTCGAGGGAAGGACATTGAGGTGGTACACACTTATAAATATCTAGGTGTGCACCTGGAGAGTAAACTGGACTGGTCCCTGAACACAGATGCCATCTACCTGAAGGGGCAAAGCTGGCTCTTTTTTCTCAGGAAGCTCAGGTCCTTTGACATCTGCAGTGAAATGCTGGACATGTTTTATCAGTCAGTGGTGGCCAGTGTACTCTTTCATGCTGCAGTCTGCTGGGGCGACAGCATGTCGGACATCACAATGAGACTGGACAAGCTGTTCAAAAAGGCTGGGTATGTACTTGGCAGGAGTCTGGACTCACTCAGGACTGTTGTGGAGAGACACATGCAATGTGCAAAGATGGAGGATGTGCAATGTGCAAAGATGGAGGACATCTTAGACAATACCAACCATCCTCTCCACAACTTTCTGGCAGGACAGAGAAGAAGCTATAGGTGCAGCAAACGTCTCATCTCACTGCGCTGCAGAGCAGAGAAGTTCAGGAGATCCTTTGTTCCCACTGCCATCAGGCTATAAAACACCTCAGCTAAAAGAAGGGGACTAATCTAATTATTATTATTTATTTATTATTAACAGTTTTTATTAATCATTATTTGTATCAACAATGAGCTAATGGACACATGAATTTCCCCTAGGGGATAAATAAAGTATCTATCTATTTATCTATCTATCTATCTATCTGGCACAAGACACTGCACAACCACAGAGAGACGCTCATTTCTTAAGATTAAGCTTAAGCTACAGCTGTGTGTGTGTGTGTGTGTGTGTGTATGTGTGTGTGTGTGTGTGTGTGTGTTGTGAACAGCTCCACTACAGTATTTAGAACCTGTACTTAAAGACTAAAAGACTTTAACCAGCCTGTAAACTGCAGCAAGAATGAACTCATCAGTGAGTGAGATTCACAGCAGTGTACTGTGCTGTAAATACAGTACATTAAGACATATCAACACTTACTTTGTTGCTGAATAATAATTAGGATAACAAAAAAACAAAAGACGAAAAACACATCATCATCAAATTATAGTCTTAAATATTAATTAAAAGATCATTACAGCAGCTTAACATTAATCTTTAACTGTAAGACCTCACTGATTCATAAAAATACTGCAGAATCTGGCTCAAGGTTCATATTCAACACGTGACTCAAAAATCAAAAATCAAATTGGGCTCGATTGAGTCGACCTTCTTGTCTTGTGACTGTGGAGACACTCTGTTGTCATGCTGCTCCATCAACACTGCAGTTAAACCCTGTGTACCATGGAGCTCTACACTCTGTGACAATGACAGATACCCTACTCATCACTGTTCTCTCCGTAGGCTGGACCTCACTACAGTCAGGACGAAACAGACATCTCATGTTATTCATTTATCAAGCTCGACTGTTAAAGCTTCAAACCATCTCACATCTCTTCTCTTGTTTCAATCCAGTGTCCACAGAACACGATCTACTAACTAACTAGCTAGCTAACTAACTAACCCTCCACATCCGTCAGGTTCACACTCATACTGGCTGAACTGGTTTCAGGTTCTATCACCATTTAAATGGAATGAACTGCATTCCCTCATACTAGACTCTTATATTTTAAATCTCTATTATTTGTTGTAAATGTTTTTGTTAATTATTAGTTTCTTAGTTTATTGTGTTGTGTAGTTCTGTCGTATTTGTTGTTGACTTTCTCTTGTGTCTGATTCTTGTTCTCAGCTCTCTCTTGGAAAAGAGATTTTAATCTCAATGACTGACTCTGACATAAACATCATAAAAAAACTTGCAATGAGCAATTTATTTGTTATGTTACAAATTTGTAATGTTACAAATAAACTGTTGGAGGAATTTTTATTGGATACTACAGATCTGTTCATCCTGCCTCGATAAGTGTGACATGTTCTTCAGGTTAGACAACAATATGAATCTGTTTTAAACATGCATGTGTGACTCAGTTTATATAATCTGTGTTACAGGTGCCATTTTTATTTGGCTGCACTGTAAATGTGTTTTATTTAATTAATGATTATCTTTCACATTTCTAATTAAAGAATCAGAACATATTTTTTAAAAAAAGGATTTATTACCTAAAGCATGTCTCAGTAAAAACAGTGTTTCAAATGTCATGTCTCTATTCAGTGCCGCTGTGTTGGTGGCGGGACAAGTTTCAGCGGCGTGGATTTCAAAGGCTCTGCAGTCAGAAGTGAAACTCTGTGCAGGGCGACATGCCACCACGGCTGAATGTGAATATGTGCTGCTTTTGAATTTCAGTTTGAAACGTTTGAGAAACCACTGAAGGGTTGTTTTTTAGAGAACTTCTTCAGTTCTTCTGTTCCGGGACCATTAAACAGATATTATTATAAACTATATTTACTCCAAACCAGTTCATCATTCAGTCCACGGCCTGTCTGTCATTCAGGAGGGAGAGGATGAAGACATGAAGCTGTCAGCAGCATTTGAGACTGTGCTTTGTTTCAGCACATGAATTTCATGACTCACGAGCACGCTGACTTCACAACTGAATGTGCTCCTGCAGTTTCTTTTTTAAATAAATAAAATAACTGTGAGAAGTTAGAACATACATAGTATTAAATACTCTATGAAGCAGACGTGTCATGTAGTGAGAAAAAAGCATAATGACTTTTTAATGAATCCAGTCACAGTGAAATATCTGATCTTCAGAGGTGTAAAAAAGACTTTGTTGAAATCATATTATTCAATGAAAGGTGCTTCAGCTGTACACATTTGATGATAATAATGCAGTTAATTGTTGGAGTTCATATATTCTATACAAATACACTGAAAAGAATGAATCTAAAACATTCAACTAACAGGAATTTCACAGAATGAGGAGGCACTGAGATCATTTACTTCAAAGAAGCATAAAGTTCAGTATTTGTAAAAATTGTAAAAGTAAAAGTTTTAAAAGTTGTAAAAATTGTAAAAATTCAAAAGTTGCAAATGATATAAAATATGTGAAAGAAGTTTTAGAAATTGTAAAAGTTTTACAAGTTGTAGAAATTGTTTTCAGCAAAATGCATGTATGCAAGTATGAAAAAAGTACTCATACTGCTATTTATATTATATATTATATACTTAGTATTTATTATTCATATTATATTTTTTACATATTATTTATTTATTATAATAATACATAATACTTTCTTAAATTTTTTTAAATGAACCATTCAATCTTGTTGTTGAACTAAACTGAATCTAAATGTCAGACTCTTCCAGCGGCTGAACTGAAGATCAGAAAGTTGGTCCAACTCTGCTGCCGTAGTTCCCATTAATGTGTGTCACTGTCAGCTTCAGTCCAGTTCATCCCAGACCAGCTCCATGGGGTGCAGGTCTGGAGACTGTGCTTGTCTTCACACCACTGTGCTTGTGTGTGTGTGTGTGCGTGTGTGTGTATATATATATATAAAATGTATTAAAGTTTAAAAGATGAAATCAAGTTGCCAGTGAAATGTCAATGACCTGATCCCTCACTAGCTTCCCACTGACAGCTGCTTTTGGAGTGCACAGCCTAGCTGGAGACCAGAGGACCAGGTCTCTGTGAAACCATCAAATACTGACCAATCCATCACCACAGCTCCCTGAGTCAGTTCTGTTCTCCTGCAAGAGTCTTCACACAGTTCTCCTCCAATTCACTGGGTTTGTCTTTCCCAACAACAAATCAAGCTTTCTGATGTGTTGGATGTGGGCAGAGTCACAATGCTGCTCACACACAGGCTTTACCTGGGAGATGTGCACACACACCTTAATCTACTGCAGACTGAGAGCAACATCATGCTCAGCAGTGTGGGCCTGAGACATGCAGAAGAGGTGCCAGCTGGACTATATTTCAAAGCACGCCTGTTCGCTGCCTTAAGGTTTCCCACACTGTACGTATGTCTACTCATCAGATGAGTAAGCGAGCAAGAGACAAAGAGAATGATTTGTGCTTTTTAGTGCTAAAGTTAAGACACACCACCATAAAACTGTGATTAGCCTCCACAAGCATTTCAAAGACCAACAACAGCCTGAAAAACAGCAGCAGCAGCTGAATAACAGGCTACAATAAACTGTTATAAACTATGTTAAATATCCCATAGAAACGTGCAGCATCAGTCGACATGAAGCAACAGATTCCCTCATTCAACATCATCGTAAGAACATGTTGTCTAATTAACTACTAAACATAGTAATGACAATACATAACAACAGACCAAACCAAGCTGCTACAATAAACAATCAGAAAACCACATGATACAATAAAATGAAACAGTATTCCTCCTGTTTGAAGTTCATTCTGCATCTAAAAATAACATCAAACTCTCAAAACGACCTCCACATCACTTCAATATGATGATGATGTTCATCAGTGCTCCACACCTGCAGCGTCAAAGCACCAGACTCCTACTTTATCTCCGGCTCTCCTCTTCAATCTAGACTCAGAGTGTCAGTGAGTGGATGCAGCTAAAAATAAGAGGATCTCCTGTTGTCACTGGTCACATTGTTTTTTCAAGATATGATGTTAAAAAAACAAAACAAAATCCTTTAAAAAAAAATGTATGCACAGTCCGTACAGGATCACGACTTTATTATTATTATTTATTCTTTTTCAAATCTCCTCTTGAATAGTTTTCTTTGAAATGTGCTGTAGATAATGGATTAAAACCCTATGCTCACTTTAATGTGATAGTGAGAGAGTTACAGGACAGTCAGGGGAGAGAGAGGGGGGATGACGTACAGCCAAGGAGGCTGGATTCAAATCCGCGGTAAAGACTGGGTCTATAAATCAAGGGCATAGGTTTGGTTTTAAGATTGGTAGGGACACAACAATGTCAAAATGAGTCAGAGTAGATTTTAAATCCAAATGTAAGATCTTCTTCCATAGTCCCACAGCAGTGAAGGTGTGTGGTTTGTCTCTCTCTCATGTGTGTGTAGATGAATGAAGAACATGATCTGATCACAGACTCAAACAAATAAAAAATCACGTGTGTCATTGTGCGTGTGTGTGTGGAGGTGGACTTCCTACAGCAGGGAGTTGTGGGTAAAGTCCCTGAGTCTGGTTCCCGTCAGTAGGTCATCTTCATATCTCTGATGTTTGGTTTCAGTTTACAGTGACGAATCAAGGATCAGTTCTGTAGGTCATCCAGTCTGATGTCTGATATTTACTATTCCTTGGCCCGGCGACAGTTAGAGTGGCAGCCATTTTGTTTTCTGGTTGTCCATCCATCTCATTTGTGTGGACATGATATCTCAGACGCGCTTCAACAGAACTTCTTGAAATTTGACACAAACATTCACTTGGACTCAAGTGAACTGATTTTGGTGGTCAAAGGTCAAAGGTCAGTGTGACCTCACAAAACACTTTTTAGCCACTACTCAAGACTTCACACAGCAATTATAACAAAATGTCACACAAATAGTTCATATTTTACAGACTCTGGATAAACAGGGATGTAACCTGAAACTAGTTGAAGTGGAGGAGGCAGAGAAGCACAAGGAGGTGATTCTAGTTTTAATTATTTATCTTTATAAGCATCTGTAGCTGTATCTGAGTGCTTTTAGTTTAATACAGAACAGCAGCTGTGTATAACAACAGGCCTGAACCTGATGAGGAGTCATCACACTCCTACAAACTGTGACACAGGAGCTGAACATTACCATGGTGACTGTCATGTTATCCTCTGTCTCCATTTATGGTACAATGAATCTGGGTGCTGTCCTCTGATTGGCTGAGAGAGTGCAACACACTGCAGCTTCAGAAGACACTCACATTGATTACTCAAAGAGCAGCTCTCTCCCCTTTACACAACTGACAATTTGCAAAGACAACTCAGTAGGAAACCTCGCTAAAGGGGCCCCTTGTCATTCCCTGGTCGATTTGTAATGACGTCTCAGTAGAAAACCCCCCTAAATTGGCCATGGATGTATTATAAGACCTGGGTAAGGCTTGCAGTCAATTTTTCCAAACGGCTACTCGAGGTACACGAGGTATTGCAGCGAAAAATCCCCTGTGGTCCAAAAAGCATTTTTCCCATAGACCACAATAGTAAAAGAGACTCCTGTAAAACTGTTGACAGGATACCTCCGGCTGTAAACACAGTTAATTATTAATCTTTGTATTGTATATTTTTAAGCCATCAAGCTGTGTCTTGGGAACAAGTATGGATGTACAAAAGTTAATAGGAAAACTGAATAATTAACGACATAAAGGTGAGTCTTTGTTTTCAAAATCCTTTTGATTTATTTCATTTATATCATTTTCAATTCAAATATCTGAGACAATAATATATTTAATGAAAATACCTGGATTCTGTGATAGCTACATTTGTGGACATTGAAATTCTAAAGTGTTGTGGAAATATTGTATTGTATTAAAAAAGTAAAGCCCTCGTTATAGTTTATCTGACAAGTTACACAAATTGTAATATCTGTCACATGCTGCATCAATTTCTTATCAAAAATGCACAAAAACAAACTAAACGTCAAACTACATATTCTTGTCCAATTTTGATGTATTTAGTGGAATCCAATGTGATTTTAAGCTCTAAAGCTTTTAATTGAATGAAACATTTTTCCTATAACATCACAAATAACTGATATCAACAATTGCAGGGTTTAATACCGTCTTACTTTTCAGAGCATTATCTTCATTGTTTGTTGCTGTTGCCATTTGTATAAATCCATGGTTTCAAGTCCTGTAGAAATTGTATTACTCGACCATCCCAATCCAGAATGCTGTTTGCTCGTTCTCATAGCCCAGAGGCATGATGGGAGTGGGCCGCATAACGCAGAAGTAACCCGGAAGCCAGGCGAACAATTCCTATAGAACTGGCGCCATTTTTAGATCAGGGATCGAGGTCTTATACATCCATGAAAGGGGCATCATGTCATTCCCTGTTTGATTTGTAACAATGTCTCATTAGGAAACCTCCCTAAAGGGGCCCCGTGTCATTCCCTGGACGATTTGTAACAACATCTCAGGAGCAGTGCTGCCAACTGTTTTCAGTAAAGCTGCACAAACACACAAGATCTTTTTAATCTGAAGACAATAAATTGAATTTTGTTCAAACTTAGAAACATGGCTGGCTGAGCATGTGCCGTTCACTCCAGACAAATTCAGCAGTAACAGGATATTTTATTGTGAAAATCTAATGATGAGTGAAACAATCCAAACTACGTCCAGCAGCATGAGGTCATGGTGCAGACTTCCTCACTCTCTCTCTAAGAACTGTGGTCAGCAGGTGTCACTGATTGTTACCGAGGAAACATGGCTCTGGCCTGGCGGTAGGTTATTTAGCCATTTGGCATTATTTTTGTGAAACTTATATTAGACTAATCTAAGAGCAACATGAGGAGTGGTACAGAAGCAGATCTGTCTCACCACATTTTCAAATTAAAAGCCTGTGAATATTTAGCCCTTTTTTTTTTGCATTGAAATTATGTAACTACATTTTTTTTACTCTGATTTCAACTCTTGAAATTTATAGGGGTCAAAGGTCTGCTTTTCACTAATCAGTCACTCTTTCACACTTGTTCCCTTGTCATGACAACAGAAAACATGTCAATGAGAGCAGTTTTACTCTGAATTCTGCTGTATTAAAATACTGTATATGTGAACACAGAGAGACTGAAACCAGCAGATACTAGACAGAATGATGGGACAGGTTTAGCTCACAGAGCTAATGATGAACACAGCTTTACTTCTCATCAGGCCAGTCGCGACTCCTCTCTTCATTCAACAAAACACCTTGTACAAGTCTGGACCTCCTCTGGTCAAATCCTGATTTTATAACTGAGACTTTGTCTGACAAAATCACCAAACACATCAAAGACTGAGCTGTGAGTTTAGCTTATGTACTGTAACATGAAAGACAGACAGAGACAGACTGTCTTTCTTATTTAGTCTCACACTGACCACAGCCTCCGTCTGAACCCACAATAGTTTAGTCTTTATTAACGTAACAGATTTTGATTAGAGGCAGGGCTTTATGTGTAACTTCCTCTGCTTGATATGTAGAGTTGGTCATAGTCGTTAGTACGAGGCCTTGTTACCGATGACTTCTCTCTCTCCCTGCCTCTCTCCTGCTCTCTCTCTCGGTGTGTCTTATGTTTAGTTATTGCTCTGCCTCCTTTAGTAATACTGATACATGTAATCAAAGTAGTTTATTTGCTGTGATGGAGGCGAGGCTCAGTGTATTGGAAGCGCTCCTCCTCTTCCATGCAGTTCCCGAGCAGCCGGAAAAAAACGGTGACATTTCAGTAGACTGAAATGTCATCAGTCAGTCAGTCAGGGACATTCATGCATAAAGGGGCTGACCCCGCTGTTAATATAAAAACATATGTAGTGAGTTTGGCAGGGGGTTAGTTCTTTTTCAATGTATTTTTAGAAATGCTCATGAATGTGTGAATCGTGTCTTCAGCATTGTTCACTTTTTAACCTTTTCACAGCAGACAGGGGACTGGTCCTGAGTGACTGGTCCTGGCAGGTGAAGCACAGGTGGTGAGCCACCACACTCTTTACAGCACAGTGCACATAATTACTGAGGAATGACTCAGGAAGGAGTTGATTGGAATGAATCTGTGACTGACCACTTTCATCATTATATCACATGGTGAGTTCCTGACCAACCAATCAGAGTCAGCAGTATTTTAATCATAATATTTAGGCCACATATTAATATAATCCATGTTATGTTCTGGTCCATTAGTGATGATGACGACTTGAGACAAATGGAATGTTGGTGATGGGGGTCTGCTGAAATGACCTTTGACCTCTGAGTGGCTCTGACTAGATGAACATGGATCATTCAAGTTAGTGCCAATGATCTTTCCAGCCTGTTGTTGTGAACAATGCTGAGGTTCAGCTCACTGCAAAGGTTCAAACTGACTCAATAAAAGAGGAATAAAACATTTTCAGAGCGATCTGTCAACGTTCAGGAGAACAGCCTTTGATTGGCTCTGATTGTACTGACTTACTGTTTCCACAGCTGTGCTGGTAATAAAAGACGGAGCTCTGATAGGTGAGTGTTCTTTGTCGCAGAGACATTGAGTTACAAGCTGTTCTACTCAAACAAACATGAGTTCAGGTCAGACAGTTTCACTGATCCAGTGACAAATTTTCAGTTCAGGAAAACCTCATAAAAACCTGTGGAACCATGAGTCACTTGACTGGTTCTACATGTTCTCAGATATTTATGTTGCCTCAGTATAACAACACAGGAGCAAATACCATCAGCTGTTCATCAGGAGTGAGACCAGGACCAGTTCCACAGAGACTGGTAAGGCTGGTAAGACTGGTAAGACTGGTGTGTAGTGTTGGTTTAGAGATCAGTCTGACTCATTGTAAGACAGAAACATAAGACATCTTACCTCTAGACTAACTCAGGTCTAAGACCTATGTTACTATGGTAACAATCAGTGACACCTGCGCTGACCAGCAGCACCAACAACAACAAACATGAAAACATGGCTCATAGTTTGTGGTTTACTAACATCATCAGATCAAAGAGAAAAGATTTTTCTTTTTTATTGTTTCTCTCTTCAAAGTAAAACTTCCTGTAACTGTTGAATTCTTCCTAAAGATAAACAGTTTTATGCTGAGGGTAAACAGAGCTCAGAGGTTGACGTGGACCCTTGGTTGGCCATTTTTTGATTTTGAAAAAAATCTTAATTTACCCAGATTTTATTGTTCCACAGTCCAGCTGAAGATAGTCAAGAACTAAACTGCTTTGTGCAGCAGGTGAATTAAGATTCACTCTCTCTGAAGTCTGACTGTTTGTTCTAAGACACAGTTAGAGTCTGTCTCTGGCTCAGCAGGACACACAGACTAAAGACATTTTATCTTTCTGGGAAAGGTCTTGGTCCAAACAGAAACTTCTTCATGTTCTCCTCACCCTTTTGCTGTTTGTCATGTGTGAGTTTCCAGACTGATTGTCTTGAAGCTACGGCTGCAAGTTCTTATCTGACTGTTCAGGCCTGATGTGTCTCAGTGGGTTAACAGTGGGCTGGATCAGTGTCTTCAGTGTTTAGTACTTACCAGAAGTTATGAGGAGAAGAGCTGAGACGGTCATGACAGTCCTGAAGTCCATCACAGAGCCAATGAAGGACAAATAGACAGAGAGATAGACAGAGCAAGAGAGTCAAATCAGATCAAGACGCCAACAACAGAAAAACTGATGAGAGAGGAAACAGTGCAGAGGTGTTAACTCTCTCTCTCTCTCTCTCTCTCTCTCTCTCTCTCTCTCTCTCTCTCTCTCTCTCTCTGTGAATCACTTCATTCTTCTTCTCTGACCTGCTGCTGCTGCTGCTGCTGCTGCTGCTGCTGCTGCTGCTACTGCTGCTGCAAAAGTGCAGATTTCCTCCCTTCAAAGCAAGAGCTGGTGAAGACAGGCAGAGAGGGGTGGGGAAAATAACAAGTGGTGATAAGAAGGGAGGAAGGAGGAAGAGGTAGGAGGAGGAGGTGAAGGGAACAGTAAATTCACTTTTTTTTTCAACATATGTGAGTCATGAGCCTCTGCTGTGTGACACATTAACGCAGCGTCATATAAAAACTGCGATTTCACGATTTAGCAAATAAATGAATGAAATACTGTAAATTATAATGCACCAAACTCTAACAGAATGAAGTCGTCTTAAAAATGAGTCAATATTATAGATATAGTGTTGGAAATACTTGAAATTTAAATGACTGATATGGTCGAGGTCGCTGCATAAGTCTTTTAATATAAATAATATACATTTTATGTTTTTCTTACCTCCTTCAGAAACGAGTGTGGACTCAGGATGTCACTTAAAACAAAGGTAAAGGTGAAGTACAGAGTGAAGGTCAGGGACCTCATATCATTCAGTTTTCCTCTGAAGTTGCTTCGACCTTGGAGGAGATACAGAGGTGTTTGCTAACGTTAGCCTCTGAGATTAGCCTCCATGATGTGACAGTGAAACATCAGAGTGTTGAACTGAGCAGATTTATGACTCATGAATTTTTCATCTGTACGATCATGTTGGTGATTTCACACACACGTGTGTGAATATGAAATCTTCAGATGGAATATTTCATTCTAGAACACAGCCTGACTCAGTCTGACCAGAGTAGTGTATATATATACACACACACATACATACAGTGTAAACACATCTCTCTAATGTATTTTTAATGACGCATGAAGACTAATTCCCTGAATGTGTCCTCCTGTATAAGACAGTGTTTGACCTGAATGTTTCTGGTCACACACTTTATTTTAACTGTTGTAGAATATCTATGTAGACATGATTGTTGAGTCAAACATTATAAAGTTAAACAAAGATGGATGATTCCAAATAAGTGTAACCACAACATTTTACTACACTGAATTATGAGCAGCGATTTCAATGATGATTGTACGTGAATAAAGTTTCCAGTAACTTGAATGACATATGAGAAATGTGACGTTACATTTTTTAATGTATTGGTTTGTAATTTGTTTTTTAAATGTATTGTATATACTGTGTATAACATATTATATAACATGTATTGTGTATTTGATGTTTTGTGCCTATGGTAAAAATGTATCAATAAAATCAAAAACGTCATACACACATATATTACATATATATATATATATATATATATATATATATTTATATATATATGTGTGTATGTGTATGTGTGTTCATGTTATATATTGTATTTTAGTAATTCAAGAATTCAGGGCAAGTTTATTTATTTAATTTAATTTACTTTAATTGATCTACTTTAATTTAATTTTTGATTTTATTTATTCAGGTGAATCCCATTGAGATATAAATCTCATTTTCAAGAGAGACCTGAATGTACATAAAAGACATAATAAAAACAGTTCATGAACAGATAATCCAAAAAGACTTTTCCATACATTCTAAATAGCAAACAATAAAAATTTTAAATTTTAAAACATATGAAATGCCAAAATGGAAAAAGAGAAAAATAAAAGCCCCATCAGTTAAAACGTTGAAAATCTTGTTTCTAAGATGTGGATCATTTAAAGACCATCCGTCTTTAAAGTGCTCTGCACTATTCCATCAAATCCAAATGTGATTTGTATATTATTTATTTGTTAATGAGAATATTATTTGTGTAGCAGCTTTTAACAACAAACAACAATCAACAGAACACAAAGAGCTGAGAACTGAACTGACACATTGATACAGATTTAGATTTTAAAAAGACAATATAATTCAATATAATACCTATACATTTATTTACTTTAATAAAATACCCAACTTTATTAACAGCTGAGTCACCAGAACCCTAAACCACAGAGTGAGAGGAGGTGATATGCATCAGTCTGGTTCTAACCCTGATGTTTCCCACCTGCTCTGTAGGGTGGGACCTGGTTTATGGAATAGGAGTGACACATCACCTTCTTCTTCTCACCTATCTTCTCCTCCTGACTCATTCTACTCTCCGTTACTCTATTTTTCTCTCATCCTCCGCCTCTGGTTTACGGCGCCGTAGAGAGACAAAAGTCCCACAGACTTTCACCTCCTCCCCCTCCTCTTCTTCCTCCTCCTCCTTTCTACTCTGCACTTTCTTTCTCGTCACGCAGGTCGCTCGCTCTTCTTAGGAGTCCTGTCACAGCCTGACATGCTGGCCTTCAGCCAATTAGGTGGAAGCTGTCAAATTTTAAGTCTTTTTGTTCTGTATTTTTCTTCTTCTGTAGTTTTCTGTAGTTTTCATCCTCTAGTTTTTTTCAGTTTTAGTCTTATTTTATTCATTTTTCTTTTCAGTAGTTTTCTTCTTCAATTGTTTTTTTCTGTTTTCTTCTTCTGTAGTTTTATTCAGTTTTCTTGGTTGAGACAAACAGCCTTCTTGTGATTTCTCTGTAAATTTCTAATGAGATTTGGCCTGAAACACAACTGGAGAGGAGAAAAAGAAGAAGTCTTCACATGCACATAGTCCTTATTTTTGCCTTTTTCTTGAGTTTGGAAAAATGCTTCCTCCTGGTCTAAAACAGTCTGTCAGGTTTGTATGTTTTCTGTACAATCTGTGCTGTATATTGAGTTGAGTCAGATCTCAATCTGTTTTTGTAGATATTTATGAATGAAATGATCAGATTTCTCATTTTGGCTGCTTTAAAAAGTTAAATCACTCTTTTTCTTTAACTGTCTATAACCAAGTAATTTTTCTTCTGTTGTTTCAGTTTTCCTCTTCAGTTGTTTTATTCAGTTTTCTTCCTCTGTTGTTTTATTCAGTTTTCTTCTTCAGTAATTTTCTGTAGTTTTCTTCTTCGCAAGTTTTCTTCTTCTGTAGTTTTCTCTTGTATTTTCTTCTCTAGTTTAATTTAGTTATCTTCTTCTGTTGTTTTATTCAGTTTTCTTCTTCCCTAGTTTTATTCAGTTACCCTTTCTGTAGTTTTATTTAGTTTTCTACTTCTTTAGTTGTATTCAGTTTCCCTTTTGTGTTGTTTTATTCAGTTTTCTCCTTCAGTTTTTTTGTTCAGTTTTCGTCTTCTCTAGTTTTATTCCTTTTTCTTCTTCAGTAGTTTTCTTCCTCAGTTGTTTTAGTCAGTTTTCTTCCTTCTGTAGTTTTCTGTAGTTTTCTTCCTCTCTAGTTTTATTCAGTTTTATTTAGCACCAAGTGTGCCACTGGTCCCTGGCACCAGAGATTATTATTAGGGCCCTCGCACCAAGGGTGTGAGGACCCTATTGAATCCTAGCTTAAAAACCTTGATAAAAGTAAACCGCCTTTATCAGGGCCTTCTCATGATAGAAAAGTCATGGAACTTTCCACACACGTCAGGCCTTGTGAAAATTTACATCTGGTGTGGGTCTCACATGTAGGCATGGCAATATGGCTTAACAGTGCCCCTTGCAAAATTTCAACGAGGCCCTTCCCATACCCGTGGTTTCACCTACATGTACGAAAATTGGTAGGTGCATGCATCATGCCAGGACTTACAAAAAAGCCTCTTGCGCCCATACCCTAAACCCAATAGGAAGTCAGCCATTTTGAATTAAAATTGCAATTCTGGCGCACTTTTTGCGATTTTAATAAACTCCTCCCAGAGTTTCAATCAGATTGACTCCAAATTGGGTTCACACCATTGTAAGACCTTTGTGATGTTAAATTGCAAAGCTTTTTTAGGGTTGTTGAACAGCGAATTTCAATGGTTCTCCAACAGAGGAATGGAGGAATGTCATGTTTCACTGTAGACCCACAGTAGGACTCACCCAGATGTCTGAAAATTGGTAGACATGTGTATCATATGGAGATGTACAAAAAAGCCTCTTGGATCCATACCCTAAACCCAACCGGAAGTCTGCCATTTTGAAATTAGCAATCTTGATCCATACCAAGATCTTAAATTGCAAAGCTTTTTCACGGTCATCCATTGTCCCACAGCCCTTCACCTTTGTTCTTCACCTCATTTGATTTTCTGTTGATTATTTGGCATTCAAGCTTGAAGTGATTTTGTGAATGAGCTCCTCTATTATTGACAGTTATTTTGTGTCTGTAACCTGTGTTTTTTGGTCACTAAGCAATAAAAGGCAGTACTTGCCTGACTACACTGGCAATATGTTGCTTCCCTCATTCCTAGACATCTGCAGGTTGTAACATAAATGGGGGCTTGTCTGGGATCAAATTGATTCTTGTGATCCAAAAAAGTGATACTTGTCAAAAAGATGATCTAAAAGAGTCTATTGTGCAGGATGACAGTGCTCTGGCTGAGGGTAGCCGTGGGTGATTAGCTCCCAGTTTCTAATGAGCTAATGGCGCAAACAGTCCTGGGTGTTGACTTCAGGGTAGGGAGCAGGGTGAAAACGCCAGTAACTCTTCCTCGTTCGGACCCTTTTTCTCCTGCTTCTTCAGGGTCTCCAGATGAGACTCGGTTGAAAATACGTCTAGCTCATCTCCATCTGGAGGCTCAAAAAAAGGTACAGGATCATCAAGCACAGTTTCAGTTCCGCTTGCAAGTCAAAAAGCTGGAAATAGAGGCAGACAAGGCCAATAGGCTGCGTCAGCTTGAGCTTGATTCACTAAAAGAGACCCTTACGTCAGAGGCAGCCCCTGTCACGACAGGCACATCCTCCACTTCTCCTAGTTTACAACATAATTCATTTGATATCAGTAAACATAAGGCCTTGGTGCCAACCTTCCGAGAAACTTAAGTGGACTCGTATTTCAGCGCCTTTGAGAGTATTGCAACGGCTCCTAAGTAGCCTCTAGATGTCTGGCCCTTGCTGTTACAATGCAGAATTGAGTCTCCAACTCAAACCTATGTAGAGTTTCTGGGGGATAAGGGAAATCTTTTTGACAAATGGTGTTCTGCTTGTAAAGTTGAGGATTTTTCTGCCCTACCTGAGTTTATGTTACTAGAGGAGTTCAAAAAGAGCTTGCCAGACCACATACTTAAACAAGCAGAAGGTGAAGTCATTATCTGCTGCAGCTGTCTTGGGTGATGAGTATGTGCTTACACATAAGGTTACATATTCCTTCCTTTCCACTGACAAACCCGTTCAGTTCCCATCACTCAGAATAGCGCTAACAAAGCTCCTGCTGTTCGCAAAGAGGAGAGAGAATGTTTCTACTGCCACAAAGCAGGGCATGTTATTCCAAACTGTTTATGTAAAATGTAAAGAGCAGCAACAGCCATCTCCAAGTGTGCTACAGCCAAAAGGCATCAGGTTAATTCAATCTAGACTGTATAAAAATCCCCCAGACCAATGCAACGACAAGAGCCCCGCCCCCAAACCTTTCATTTTCAAGGGTTTAGGGTCCTTAAATGGCGAACCAGGTTATCAGTGCCCTGTGCATGTTTTATTGATATTGGGGGTTCCCAATCTGTCATCCTCAACAGAGTGTTGCCCTTTTCTGACTAGTCTGCCTGTGGTTACAGTACTGTACTCAGTGGCATCGAAATGGGTTATGTCCTGCGGTCATTGCACCATGTGCATGTGCAGTCCAAATTAATCAGTGGATTGGATTGTAGCTGTCTGTCCGGCTTTGCCAATCAGTGGTATCAGTATGTTAATGGAAAATGATATTGCTGGGGGTAAAGTGGCTCCTGCTCTGGATGTGTTTAACTCCACACCTACACTCTCCAATCATGATGATATTTTGGCACAGCCCAGTTTGTTTCCCTTATGTGTTATTACCCATGGACACAGAAAAAGTTTTTGCAGGGGAACAAAACCTAATACCAATGTGATGACCGAGTTTCCTGCAAAAGCTGAAAATGAAAAGGTAATGAACATCAGTGTCTTGTCTCCTGACAGGCTTTGGCTGCTGGTAACTCAGGAACAACTGATTGCTGCTCAGAAAACCAACCAAACCTTACGAAAATGCTTTGTTGCTGTGGTGAGTAATGTTCAGAGTGGGGATGAAGCCCTAAGCTATTTTGCTGACAGCGATGTTCTTATGCATAAATGGTCACCGATAATAGCTGACGGATTGGATTGGAGTCTCATAAACCAAATTGTCGTGCCTACCAGTTATCGCGAGCAGGTGTTAACTCTGGCACATGAAAGCTGGGCATTTAGGTGTTAACAAAATCTATAATCGCATTTTGAGACACTTTTTCTGGCCAGGATTTTACTTTAGGTCATACTGAACACTGTCGCACTTGTCATGTTTGTCAGTTAGCAGGCAAATCAGATCATTCCACCGGCTCCGTTGTGTCCAATACCTGCCATAGGAGAGCCATTTGAGCAAGTCATAGTGGACTGTGTTGGTCCACTACCCAGAACAAAATCAGGGAACCAATATCTACTCACTATCATGTGCACTGCCACTCCTTCTCCTGAAGCAGTGCCACTGCACCAAATCACAGCTAGTTCCGTTGTCAGGGCTTTAATTAAGTTCTTCTCCACCTTCGGCTTGCCAAAAACTGTACCCACAGATCGGGGCACAAAATTCCAATCTCAGCTCTTCAAACGGGTCCTTAAGTGTTTAGATATAGGACATGTCATCTCCAGTGCATACATCCGGAATCACAGGGAGAACTGGAGCAGTGGCACCAAACTTTGAAATCAATGCTGCATAAATATTGTTTGGAGATGGACAAGAGCTGGGATGAAAGCATCCCTTTTGTCCTCTTTTCCACCCATGAGTCAGTGCAGAAATCCTTAGGATTCAGTCCAGCAGAACTTGTTTTCGGTCATACTCTGAAAGTGCTTAAAGATTAATTCCTCTTGGCAGAGTCAACCTCGTAGAAGAATTTGCTGAGCTATGTGAGCAGATTCTGCAAATGTTTACATCACGCCCGTTCCTTTGCACAGAAAGCGCTGGCAAGCTCCCAGATAGAGATGAAAATTCAGTTCCACCATTCCACTGTAGCTTGACAGTCTCTGCTCTGTTACCCATCCCTGGATCTTCTCTCTCTGCACACTTTTCCAGGCCATACAATACAATCAAAGCTGAGTGATACAGATTATGTGATCAGAACTCCTGACAGAAAGTGCAAAACTCATGTCTGTCATACAAGTACGTTTAAACTGTATCACTCTCGTGATACTAAGACTAGCTCTGCAGTTAAAAATGAAACATCCCTAGTAAGAGGTCGCTCTCATTGTAGCCGAGGCTTGTCCTAATGATGAGGATGGTTAAACAGCATCACTATCGTGTTAATCAGATAAAAAGACATCTGGGCCTGTATTCACAAAGCATTTCATCTTACCACTAAGAGTACTCCTAAGCCACACTAAAAGTTTTTAATCAAACATTTTCTCCTAAGTCCTATTCACAAAGCTGCTGAGACCAAGGTCTTTAATGAGAAGCGAAAACTTGTAAGCTAATGGTGCGTTCCATTTACCTCGTAAGTCGGAAGTCGGTGGTGGGAATGACGTCACACCCGAGTTATCAGCGTTTCGGTTACAAAGTCGGAAAAAAATAGCCAACGGCCTAAATCGGAAGCGGAAGCAAGATGGCTACATCTACGAAACTTATTCTCGGGCTTTCCTTGTCCGAATATAAACAACTTCTGGACAAATATGCGGTCCTTCTGCAACCTGCAAGAGGATGAAGAGGAAACACATATGCACAGAAGGTAGTCTATTTTTTCTTTCTAAGTATTTCATTGTTTACAAAAAGTATCGATCGCCGCTTGATCGGCAATCAGTTAATAATGGCGAGTGCTCTTAACAACTGCATACACGCATTTTATCAATTATATATTGATTAAAATCGATTTTTCTCAATGTAATATCAGGAGTTGTCTGAAAAATAGGATATGTGGGCTATTTGATATAGGTGAGAGAATTTATATGTCCTAGCTCTGTCTTTCTTTTGTAATCTGTTTTATCATGTTTATCACATTTCAAAAAATACAACAAGGAAAATTCACTCCACTAATAAAAGGAACTAAAAGCTGCTCATATTACTTAGAAATGATACAGTGATGCTATAAGGACTATAAAATGTGTCATAGTCTTTACTGAAACACGTTTTGTCTCTCACCTAGAATACTGGCTGTGCTGCAGCCTACGCAGCGAATTATATTGAAGACTGGAACGGAGTGGCAGATGATGCTGAACATGGATGATCACACCTTTTCACGTCATTTACGTGTCACCAAGCCCCAGTTTGAATATGTATTGATGAAGCTGCAGGACAATGGTATTCAAAAACAACACTGTCAAGGTCTACCACCAGTTCCTGCAACAAAGAAGGCGCTGATGTTCCTGTGGTACATGGCCAACCAAAACAGCTTCCGTGAGATGTCTAATAAGTTTGATGCGTCACAGTCCACAGCACACAGGATCATCCTACAAGTGCTCAACATCATGCGCACAATAGGATCATCCTTTATATCCTGACCAAATACCTGTGAGAAAGCAGCATCTGCTGCTGCTTTCCACCGCCTCTGCGGTCTCAGTGGTGTCATCGGTGCTATTGATGGATGCCACATCAGGGTGCAAAGACCACCAATAAGAGGAGGAGACTACATGAATCGAAAGTCTTTTTATTCTGTCCTCCTTCAGGGAATTGTGGATGAGAGGGGGCGATTCATTGATATTTTCGCTGGACCACCAGGGAAGGTTTATGATGCCAGGATGTTGAGGGCCTCTGACTTCTACACGACATGGCAGGAGAAGATGGGTGACAACAGCTTGCTGGGAGACAGCGCATACATCGGACAGGCATTCCCTTTTGTCATCACGCCTAAGCGTGACAACGGGGCTCTAACTGAGGCCGACGAGCTGCAGAACTCCAGGATCAGCCGTGGGAGGGTGGTCGTAGAGCAAGCCTTCGGAAGAATGAAGTGTAAGTGGAGGCGCCTACGAGATCTGCAGAACACCCGGATCGATGCAGTGGTGATGATCATAATGGCTGCTTGTTTTCTACACAACATGTGCATTGGTGCTTCAGAGATCTGTCAGGAACACCCAAATGGATGCCCAAGACAGGCAGATGAAAATGAGTGACTGCAAATGTCATGAGGCCATGCCATGAAATGATCCTACCCATCCAACAACATGCCAGGCAGAAATTTAATACAATTGAATACATTTAATACAATATTCAACACAAATTACAAATTCAATGAAATATTCAAATGTTCAAAATGTTCCCTTTTGATTCAAGAAAAAACACTTACATACAAAGTAGTGCGAATAAAAATAGTGCAATGAACATAGTGCAAATAACTTGACACCCCAGGCAGAAATTTGATATTACATATATTAATAAAATATTCAAAATATTCCCTTTTATTCAAGTAAAAACTTAACTTTCCTCGAATATAAAATGTGTAATGAATGTAGTTCAAATGCTTATAATTAACAAAAGATTCAACAATAACAGCAATGCTTACAAGAATAACGGAATCACAGTTTGTCTAAGAATCGACACATCAGGCCCTCAAACCCTTGCTGGGCTGACTTGAGCTGAGCCAGTAACTCTTTGTGGCACCTCTGTGCCTCCTCATGGCGCCTCTGACTGGCTTCCTCGGACTCCCGGAGGAAATGGAGGATGTCCTCTTTTTCCCGCCAACGCTTATGAGGCCGTGTGTGTGTTGGTGCTGTGTGGGTGCTGGAGCAAGAAGCAGCCTCTGCTGGAGGTGCCGTGACGGCTGGAGGCCCAAGCACCTCTGGTCGCCTTACATCAAGCCCCACTAATGTGCCAACCACAGGGAAGACTACGTCATGCTGCCCTGCTAGAAGGTCATCCATCTCTCCAAAAAACTGGAAGCGGATGGTTCCTTTTCCTGTTGCTTTGTTGTTGTCCTTTATTTTTTTGTAAGCATCAATTAATGTGTTCCACTTCCTGGCCACTTTATCTGGACAAAATAATTCTAAGAAGTGGCTGCTGAGCTTCTCAGCTGTCTCCCTCCACAAGTTCCTCTTGTTAGACCTTACAGATTTAAGCCGAGAGTTCAGCTCTTTAAGGGTCTTTGGGAGGCCATCCGCTTCTGCTGCCAGGTGTTGGCGCATTAAGTCTATGAGAAACAGAGTTTGCTTATGACTGAAGCCTTCATTGGGCAGGGGAG
Source organism: Seriola dumerili (assembly GCF_002260705.1). Taxonomy (NCBI): domain Eukaryota; kingdom Metazoa; phylum Chordata; class Actinopteri; order Carangiformes; family Carangidae; genus Seriola; species Seriola dumerili. The sequence goes on along the minus strand of NW_019174522.1, from coordinate 2,689,212 downwards.
GAGATGGTGATGGTGATGGGGATGGGCTGAGGGGGGCAGCTTTCTCCTTGAAGCTCTCTACAATACACATATGAGTAATACGCTATCAAACATTGTATCATAGACATAACTTTTGTTATCATCATCATCATTATTATTATTATTATTATTATTATATCTAACCTGCTGTAGTGTGACTGTCCTCAGTCATGACCAGGTTTGCCTCAGTAGTGCAGTCCGCGTTCACGTAGTACCTGGTCAGGTCATGTGCTTTTTGATAAAGAGGTCCGGGAAAATGTGTCCTCCTATCTGGGTCAACATATAGATTCGCATTGTTGTCCACATAGACTGGGGAAAAAAAGGTTTACATCACAGCCATTTCCCGCATGAATTTTTTTTACATGAAAAACATTTTTGCAAATAAACACTCGGTTAACAGACATCCCTTAAGGCTCGTTAACTGATTACCGTTTTAACCGTTAAAAAAACATACAGAAAATTAATAATTTGTGCATCCATAATCCAGAGGTCATTCACTACATTGTGGGCTACTATTTATAACCCTTCTCCGCATAAACAGGTCACTGAAAAAACACAAATAAAAGAACACCGGCTGAAACTATCAGGCTACGTTTAGCCGTTGTTAGCACGGCCTGCTTTGTAGTTCGCATATACACATGAAAAATGTAAATTACACTATGACAGCATTTCCATATATATACATCTAACAATACTATGTATACGGCTGACTTACTGTGACAACAAATAGTAAAAAGTGTTAATAAAATGATTTTTACAGGAGCTTCTACTTACTGTTTACAACCGGCGCTGCCATCTTTAAATGTCAACTCGGGGGTTGTGTTGATGGTCCGACTTTCCGACTCGGAAATCCGACCTCGGGGGTCGTTCCAATTGAAATTTCCGACTTGGAGCTTGGAAATCCCAACTTCCGAGTACAACTGGAATGCACTATAAGAGTGCTACCATTGCTAGGTCTGACGTCATGGACCCACTCCCTTGCAGCAACCACAGGGAATGGTTGATGAAAGACAAGTGTGTGCAGGTGAAAACGAATGCGCAACATCCCGCAGTAATAAAAAAAAAACACTGACAAATACAAATTAAACCAAAGCACTCCTGTGCACCTCGGGGGGGGGGATTCTTATAAGCATTCTTAATTGTGATCACAAGGTGGAGCCAGAGACCACATAATAGACACATATGAGGCACTGTATCAAACCTTACAATGCAAATGTCATGTAAATGATATGATTGAGTTACGTACTATTTTCAAAAGGAGGCGTTGTGACTATAATGTAATATTAGTATGCAGATGTCTTCATTATGAGAATGTCATCAAACATGTAAAATTTGGGGAAGATTGGAGAAAGTTTCATAGCGTTATAACCACTTCCTATATTTCCATTAGGTGGTGGTAAAGTATTACTAAATATGAGCATTTAGATGTGTTCAGGGCAGGAGTCTCATCACACCTATAAAGTTTGGCTTGTTTGGACACTGCATGCTGGAGTTATAGCAACTTCCTGTTTCATGGATCAAAATTTGTTGTGCTGCCACAGGCGGGTCCTTCAAGGAAAAATCAAAAGCTCTGCACTGTAGAATTGCACAGGTCTGAAAATGAGAATAAACCAACAATGATCTTGGAATTGGACAATATGTCACGGACATAAAGTCACTTCCTGTTTCGTATTTAACTCGCCACCAGAGCAGCCTTTAGGTGAAAACTCAAAACAGACATCCAAAAAGCATGAGCATCTTCAACAAATTATTCTCTGAACCTTTTTTTGAGGACCAGGTTAACTCTCTAGGAATAACAAATGAAAAAGTAAATAATAATATGACATGTTGCCTAGAGGTGGCGCTATTAATACTACTAAATATGGATATATAGGTTTGTTCAGGCCAGGACTCTTATCACACATAAAAATTATTGGGCCATTTGGACAATGCATGCTGGAGTTCCAGCGAGATGAATTTTCATGGCGAACGATCGAAATTTTGCCGTGCCGCCACGGGCAGGCTCTACAAAAAGTCACAGTTTTAACTACAGTGCATCATCAAGTTGTTAAGCATTTCATGACCATGTTTGGATCATGATTTGATCAACCTGCTATGAGCAGTGTATCAAAGTGTGAAACAAGTGTGTTTCAACAAGGGGGCACTATGATTATCGCTGAATATGAGAATATGAGTGTGTTCAGGGCCGGACTGTTATGACACACAGAAAGTTTGAGGCAGTTTGGACAATTTGTGTTTGAATGAGAGCGAGTTGATTTTTCACGGCGAAGGATCGAAATTCGCCATGCCATGAGGGCCAGGTCCTCCAACGAAAACTCAAGATCTTTACAATTTAACATGGAAAAGGTGTTAAGATGACACTTACTGACCATCATGTCGATCTGATGAATTCCCTAGGAGGAGTAAAGTACATGACCCCCAAATCGCAAAAATGGCACAAAAATTGCAAATTGAATTCAAAATGGCTGACTTCCTGTTGGGTTTAGGGTATGGGTGCAGGAGGCTTTTTTGTAAATCTTGGTATGATACATGTGCCTACCGATTTTCGTGCATGTAGATCAAACCACAGGTATAGGAAGGGCCCTGAGCCATTTTGCCATGCCTATTTGTGAGACCCATAACAAATGCATCTGTATGATAAGGTTTGTGTCGACCTGGGAGAATTTACTTTTACTTTAAAAACTTACATTGTATTCTCTCAATGGAAAAATAAAAAAACACAAACCTGTCCTAGACTACATAACTAGACATAACTGGCAGCCTATTAGCCATAGTCTGTTGTAACTGTAGCCGTTGTAATGTAGCTGCAGGCAGGCAGGAAGGCAGGCAGGCAGGCAGGCACTTTATTCATCCCCTAGAGGAAATTCGTGTGTCCATTAGCTCATTGTTGATAATAATAAAAATAAAAATAATAATAATAATAATAATAATAATAATAATAATTATAATAATAATAATAATAATAATAATAATAATAATAAAAACAGTTAATAATAAATAAACAATAATAATTAGGAATTACTTCCTTTGGCTGAGGTGTTGTATAGCCTGATGGCAGTGGGAACAAAGGATCTCCTAAACCTCTCTGTTATGCAGTGCAGTGAGATGAGACATTTGCTTCTGTAGCTGCTTCTCTGTCCTGCCAGAATGTTGTGGAGAGGATGGTTGGTATTGTCCAAGATGGCCTCCATCTTACATTGCATGCGTCTCTCCACAACAGTCCTGAGTGAGTCCAGACTTCTGCCAAGCACAGACCCAGCCTTTTTTACCAGCTTATCCAGTCTCTTTATGTTTGTGTTTGACATGCTGCTGCCCCAGCAGACTGCAGCATAAAAGAGTACGCTGGCCACCACTGACTGATAAAACATGTGCAGCATTTCACTGCAGACGTCAAAGGACCTGAACTTCTGGAGGAAAAAGAGCCGGCTCTGCCCCTTCTGGTAGATGACATCCGTGTTCAGGGACCAGTCTAGTTTACTGTCCAGGTGCACACCTAGGTATTTATAAGTGTGCACCACCTCAATGTCCTTCACTCGAATGTTGACTGGCTGAGGGGTGAGCCTACAAAAGTCCATGACCATCTCCTTGGTCGTATTCAGAAGGAGGCAGTTCTTGTCATCGTCAGATCCCTGAACTACTCTTCCTGCCAATTCCTGATACGCGCCACATTAGCTGTGTCATTTGAGTATTTCTGGATGTGGCAGGATTCAGAGTTGTATTTAAAGTCTGCCATATCCAGGGTGAACAGGAACGGAACCAGAACAATCCCCTGTGGAGCCCCGGTGCTTCTCATCACTGTCCCTGAGACACAGTTAGCCAGTCTGACGTACTGTGGTTGTCTTGTCAGGTAATCCACAATCCAGGACGTGAAGCAGGGATCCACCCGCATCCCTTCCAGCTTGTCTTTAAGAATGGGGGGTTGGATAGTGTGGATGTTTTCCACAGGACCAGGACCCTCCCTGTCAGTATACTTAGGTTAAAGATCCTCTGGTTAGCCAGCTGGGCTGCACAGTCCTTTAACAGCCTCGGACACATACCATCTGTGCCTGATGCCTTTCCAGGATGTAGGCTCTTGAGCTCCACCCTCACCTCCTCTGCTGTAAAGGACAGGAGACTTGACCCCAGTTTGGAGGGAGTTGCAGCTGCAGTGTCAGGTTGTGGAAGAGATGCTGTAGGAAAAGCTGCAGCTGAAGCAGTGGGAGAGAGAACAGGTGAGGCTGTGTCAAACCTGTTGTACAGGTACAGGTTGAACTGATTGGCCTTGTCCACATCCCCTGGTGTTGCCTGGCTGTTCTTCTCTTTATAGTCAGTGATGGTCCTCATCCTCCTCCACACCTCTCTGGTGTTGTTGTGCTGCAGCTTCCTCTCTACTTTCTTTTTGTAGTCCTCCTTCACCTGCTTTAATCTCCTCTTCAGCTCATGTTGTACACACCTGAGCTTCTCCCTGTCTCCATCCCTGAAGGCCTCCTTTTTCTAGTTGAGGAGGGTCTTGATGTTACTGGTGATCCAGGGTTTGTTGTTTGGAAAGCAGTGTACAGTCCTTGCTGGTATTAGAGTGTCCATACAGAAGTTAATATAGTCCGTAGTACATTCAACCTTAATTCAGTCTTATTTTCCCTTGTGGGATAGTCAACATACTGAGTGAAGCCAGACAGGTTAGAGGTGAGAGTGACATGGTTAAAATCCCCCGATATTGCAATGAATGCATCAGGGTGCTGGGTCTGTACCCTCGCAACAGTCTCGTAGATGATGTCACATGTGACTGCAGGCTCAGCTCGTGGTTGAATGTAAACAACAATGGCGACGATGTGTGAGAACTCCCTCGGTACATAGTACGGTCTAAGACCAACTGCCAACAGTTCAATATCCCAACAGCAGATCTCCTCCTTCACTGTGATGTGACCGGGGTTGCACCATCTATTGTTCACAAGCAGAACCAGTCCACCTTTATTTTTTCCATTTGCTCCAGCGTCTCTGTCCGCTCGTACTGCAGTGAAGCCGGGTAAATCCACACAATGGTCAGGAGTGTTGTCGTTTAACCAGGTCTCCGTGAAACATTTGAGACTACACTCATGATATGCTCGCTGGTTCTTCACAAGTGCCTCTAGTTCATCACACCAAGAGACGAGATCCTGACAACAATCTTCCATGCGCAGCAATGGATAGAAATTGGTGCATGGTGACGTGCACGTTCACTTTCCTGAAATCAGTTGATAAGATCTGCGGTGGAACCGTCGATTTGGTGTCGTAACAGACAGGGCAAGCTCCATGAGTGCTTATAGCTTGGTTATATGCCAATCCATGTTTCTACGCAGAACAAGATACTGTGTCTCTTTTTTGGGCTTTTTAGGCTAAAGTAGATTCTAGTTAGGATTTAGTTTGCTGATTTAGGAAAATTAGTTCTAACTTTAGGACTCCTAATTTTCTAAACTTAGAGTAATTCACAAATCCACTTAGCGCTAGAAGTAGCACCTAAGTATGGGGGAATTATGAAGCAGTTAAGAGGACTCTAACTCACTAGAGACCAAGTCACAAGAATCGCTAAAAGGGCTGCTGTCTACCACATCGCACGGTTTTAGAAATCTTACACGATGCTGAATTACTTAAAAGATACTGACTCAATCACAAAGTAATAATGATAGTTGTGGAGTTTGTGAGGGAATGAATCTCCTTCTCAGATAGCAGTGCAGAAATAAAAACATTACTTACACAACAGAGAAAAGTCGATTATCCACCAAACAATAAATGCGCTCTTGACTCAACATTATAGGGACCATTCAATAGGACCGGATTTCTTTGTCATAATGTCACGATTAAGAATAGCCTTTCAACAACCTCAGAACTAAACGTCGTATGAATAGTGGTCTATCACCTGTGTACAGTATAGAGAGTGGAAACTGACATAGTAAAAATGTCATTACACCACATTCAAAGAGTGAGGAGGTATTGAAACAAACAAAAAAAATCACGTTATCACTCACCAAAACCAGGCTGTATGTGGATGCTGCCAAGTACAGTCTCGCTTTAGACATTGTTGTACAGTGTCCCAGCGATCTACACAATGAGTCATGGATCTTAATGGACTGGTGACCTGAGGCAGTGTTTTGAAAAGATCATATGTCCAAGCTGGACGTCATGGGCAACGATTGCAGCAAGTTCCAAATTAGTCTCGTACGTTATTATTTTGCAAGTATGATTGTACATATTAGTGTATATTTGTTTTGGTCGATTGATGTCTTTTTTATTCTAGCTGCATTGTTTGGGTCGGTCGTGGTGATGGGGAGAAAATAATGTATCACAAGGAACGAAATTCTGGCTTTAAAGTTTACCAAGATATGATTAAAACATCGCCATAATGACCGGGGCCTGAAGCTGAAGAAGCCATGCGCGTGTGGATGCGGGAGCCATGGGCTTAAGCTAAAGGCTAGGAGACTGGAGATTACAAAGCCTTTTCGACCAATCGGATCCTTCATGGAAAGATTGTCAACTCCCTGCCAACAT